>NC_082711.1:26551664-26656664 GCF_030144855.1 Hypanus sabinus | reverse complement strand
AAGGCCAAATTTGGAATATTGTGTGCAGTTCTGGTCACCGAATTATAGGAAAGATATCAATAAATTAGAGAGAGTGCAGAGACGATTTACTAGGATGTTACCTGGGTTTCAGTACTTAAGTTACAGAGAAAGGTTGAACAAGTTAGGTCTCTATTCATTGGAGCGTAGAAGGTTGAGGGGGGATTTGATTGAGGTATTTAAAATTTTGAGAGGGATAGATAGAGTTGACGTGAATAGGCTATTTCCATTGAGAGTAGGGGAGATTCAAACGAGAGGACATGATTTGAGAGTTAGGGGGCAGAAGTTTAAGGGAAACACGAGGGGGTGTTTCTTTACTCAGAGAGTGATAGCTGTGTGGAATGAGCTTCCTGTAGAAGTAGTAGAGGCCAGTTCAGTTGTGTCATTTAAGGTAAAATTGGATAGGTATATGGACAGGAAAGGAGTGAGGGTTATGGGCTGAGTGCGGGTAGGTGGGACTAGGTGAGATTAAGAGTTCGGCACGGACTAGGAGGGCCAAGATGGCCTGTTTCTGTGCTGTGATTGTTATATGGTTATGGTTATATGGTTATATGGTTAAAGAATCCCTCTGGTTCCACACTGGGAAAATGAGGTAACAGTCGCGAAGGTCTTATTCTTTGAGTTGTCCTGAAATATCCATGTAAAATACCACAAGGTGACAAGTACTTACTTACTTACTTAGTCTCTCTCTCTCTTTTTCTCTGAAAGGTCCAGCAGTCTGTCGCAGTTTGTTATACTGACGTCGTAGTCCCGCCTCATCCAAGTGTTTTAAAGTGACACCCACAGTAAATGAAACCATGGTCACATAACACACTCAACTCTTTAAAAAGGAGGAAGACAGCAGAAAGGGAATCATAGACCAGTTAGCTTGATCTCAATGGTTGTAAAGATGTTGGAGTCAATTGTTAAGGATGGGGTTATGGAGTACTTGGTAACACAGAACACAATAAGACACAGTCAGCATGGTTTCCTTAAGGGAAAATCTAGCCTGAGAAACCTGTTGGAATACTTTGAGGAGATTACAAGTAAGATAGATAAAGGGGATGCAGTGGATCCCCTTGGACTTTCAGAAGACCTTTGACAAGTTGCAACACATAAGGCTGCTTACCAAGTTAAGAGCCCATGGTATTGCAGGAAAGTTACTGGCATGGTCAGAGCATTGGCACATTGGTAGGAGGCAGCGAGTGGGAATAAAAGGATCCTTTTCTGGTTGGCTGCCAGTGGCTGCAGGGGTTCTGCAGGGGTCGATGTTGCAACTGCTTCTTTTTATGCTGTATATCAGTGATTTAGGTGATGGAGTAAATGGCTTTGTTGCCAAAACTGCATATGATACAAAGATTTTTGGAGTGGCAGGAAGTGTTGAGGAAAAAGATAGGCTGCAGAAGGATTTTAACAAATTAGAAGAATGAACAAGAAAGTGGCAATTGAAATACAATGTTGGAAAATGCATGGTCATACACTTTGGTAGAAGAAATAAATGTGCAGACTATTTTCTGAATGAGGAGAAAATCCAAAAATCTCAGGTGCAAAAGGACTTGGAATTCCTTGTGCAGAACAATCTGAAGATTAACTTGCAAGTAGAGTCAGTTGTGAGGAAGGAAAATGCAATGTTAGTATTCATTTCAAGAGGTCTAGAATACAAGAGCAAGGATGTGATGCTGAGGCTTAATAAGGCACTGGTGAGGCCTCACCTTGAGTATTGTGACAAGTTTTGGGCCCCTCATCTAAGAAAAGATGTGCTGGCATTGGAGAGGGTTCAGGGGAGGTTCACAAGGATGATTCCAGGAATGATTATCATATGAGGAAGGTTTGATATCTCTGGGTCTGTACTCGATGGAAATAAGAAGGATGGGGGGAATCTCGTTGTATCTTTCGAATGTTGAAAGGCCTAGACATGGTAGAAGTGGAAAGGATGTTTCCTATGGTGGGGGGTGGGGGAGCTAGAGGGCACAGCCTCAGGATTGATACATTTAAAACAGAGATGTGGAGAACTTTCTTTAGCCAGATGGTGGTGAATTTGTGGGATTTATTACCATAGGCAGCTTTGGAGACTAGGTCATTGGGTGTATTTAAGCTGGAGTTTGATAGGTTCTTGATAGTCCACGGCATCAAAGGTTATGGGAAGAAAGCCGGGGAGTGGGGCTGAGGAGAGAAAAAAAAGGAATAGAAATGATTGAATGACAGAGCAGGCTCAATGGGCCAAATGGCCTAATTCTGCTCCTATGTTTTATGGTCTTATTCAACGATTGGCAGTCTGGGTAAAAACACCCTGTTAATGAGAAAAGTCAGAAGAGAATGGCCAGACTAGTTTAAGCTGCCAGAAAGGAAGCACTAACTCATTTAACCACATGTTACAGCAGTGGTGTTTAGAAGAGAATGTATGAATGCGCAACACATCAAACCTTGTAGCGGGTGGGCTACAGCAGCAGGGGACCACATACTCTCAGTGGCCACTTTATTAGGGACAGAAGGCACCTAATAAAGTGGCCTCTGAGTGTATAAGCATAAGTCGTTCTTTAGTGTATTTATTACAGTTGGGTTCTGGGGAAACATCGTTGTCGTAATCATTCCAGGAGCATCAATATGCCGGAATGCCAGCGAGTTGCAGTTTAGCTAAACGCTATGTGTATCATAAGTATTTAACACCAAAAGTTATGCACTGTCTGGTTTAAGGTGCAGATCTGTCAGCACAACACAGAGCTCTGCAACGGACCTGTCAAAAAGTTTAAAATGCTTTCATGCATCAGTTTTCTTAAACCAGAATAAAACACTTAGTTATTTCATAAAACGTAGAATATATCAGTTTCCGTAAGGGAAGAAACTCAGTAGACATGGATGAGATTCCTTTCTAGCCTGGAAGAGGAGAAAAGCCATTTATAAAAGGGAAACACTCTGTGTTCTCACATGCAGTAAAAGCCTCTGAACTGTGTACATCTGCTAATCAAGCAGCTATTCTGCGTCTGAGATCCTAGTTTGTGTACCACTCTCACTTGGAGCTGGTGACCTGGTTAAATAAGGTTTAGAGTTCTTGCTATGGAAACCTATGAAAATAGTCTCCCAGCAAATAAATAGATCAAGGTGACATTGACAAATGGACTAGAGCTAACAAGGTCTATTATTGTCACATGCTGCTGGTGGCAATGCTAAAAAAAACGAGATCACAGCATCACATTTATACCATACAGCCACAACAGTGAATTTAGTAAAATGAATCCTTAAAAAGAACAGCCAGTCCTACCAAACCAAAAATAGTTATTAGTATATCATCAATACCAGGAGTTCAGAATAAAGGAGGATTTTATTATGTCTGGAGGTCTAAAAAACTCCAAAAAAAAAGATTAAAAAGCCACACTTTGATCTCACATAAAGCAAGTTATTTCAATTTGGATTTAAGAAAAATTCTGCCTGGGCATGCCCCACTAATAACAGGTCAATTTTAATCTGCACCTTTACAAACATTCGCTGCATAATGTTTAGATGCCATTCTCAGAGTTTATAGAGGGAAACTATTAGTTTTGAGAACATAAACATGAACCAGTCTTCGTTGTCAAGGCAAGACGTTTTACGACCTTTGATTCCAGATGGGAGGGAAGAGCTACCACCACTTTGTAGATACCTTTTCAGTTGGAAACTGATGTTAAATGAGATATTAGGAAGAGTAGTAGTTATAAGTTATGAATTCTGAACATCAGAAATCAAAATACTAATGTTAGAATTATCGGCAACTTGATTAGAAGTGACTGGTCTCTAGCCAAGTGTTAGGAGTCAGAAGGTGTCACAGCAGAGAACCACCCATAGGCTAACTCTGTTAGCATGCTGAGGGTACAAGACCTTATTGGAGGTGTTACCTTTTGGATAGACGATCCTAAAGTATTTATATACTGTATGCAAAGCAGTCAATGTATTTCCCATGTTATAATAGTAAACCACACTTCAAAAATAATTCAACTATAAAACATTTGAGACATCCTGATATTAAAGTGAGGGATTAATTTTATTTGTTACACGTACATCGAAACATTGAAACATGAAGTGAAATGTGTCATTTACATTGAATTAGATTAGTGAGATTTCAGCTGGGTAGCTCACAACTGTTTCCATTCCTTGGGCACCAATACTTCATGTCTATAACGTACTAACCCTCAAAGTACATCTTTGGAACGTGGGAGGAAACCATAGCTCCCAGAGAAAACCCACGCGATCACAGGAAGAATAGTCCTAGAGTCATAGAAAAGTACAGTACAGAAACAGGCCCTTCAGCCCAATTATTCCATACTGAACCATTTAAACTGCCTATCCCCCTGCACCAGCACCATAGCCCTCCATACCCCTACTATCCATGCACCTATCCAAACTGCTTACAATTGAAATTGAACTCACGTGTAACACTTGCACTGGCAGCTCATTCCACACTCTCATGACCTTCTGAGTGAAGAAGTTTCCCCTCATGTTTCCTTCAAATTTTTCACCTTTCACCCTTAACCCATGACCTCTAGTTATAGCCCCACCCAACCTTAGTGGAAAATACCTGCTTGCATTTACTTTTTCTATGCACCTCACAATTTTGATAACCTCTATCAAATCTTCCGCCATTGTTCCAAGGAATAAAGTCCTAACCTATTCAATCTTTCCCTCTAATTCAGGTCCTCCAGTCCTGGCAAAACCCTTGTAAATTTTCTTTGTACTCTTTTGAATTTATTTACATCTTTCCTGTAGGTAGGTGACCAAAACTGCACAAAATCCTCTAAATTAGGCCACAGCAATGTCTTATACAGCTTCAACATAACTTCCCAACTGTACAAGCTCCTTGCAGACAGTTGCAGGAATTGAACCCTGATCGATGATTGGAGATGCTGTAAAGTGATTGTGCTAACCTCGACACACTTGTTGCCCCATTATTAAATTTGCTTTTCAAATGTATATTATTTTGTAATTTGAGCAGATCAGTTAACAAGTCCTTTACCAAAGAAGAGTCGTAATTAAAATAAAGCACCGACTTATCTCTTCTTCATAGAACTTTGGAAGAGATGTGATTTTATAACAGAAATAACTTCACAGTGGGGTTAAAAAAATCTTTGTCAGTTTAACTGGTTGTCGTGGTGTCAGCTGCCCCATTTTATATATATATGTCTTCTGATGTGGAAATTAATATTATGTGAGGTGTATAGCAGGAATTAATGCAACCTAGTATTGATAATCAAAGATGAAATACTGTTCAAAAGCTAAATATTACAGTTGCTGGAAGTCTGAAATAAGAATAGAAAATGCTGGAAATGGCCAGCATTTCATAAACCCTCTTGCATTGAGTCAAGTCACTTTATATTGTCATTTCGACCATAACTGCTGGAACAGTACACAATAAAAATGAGACAACATTTTTCAGGACCATGGTGCTACATGAAGCAATACAAAAACTGCACTGAACTATGTAAAACAACACAAAAAAGAACTACACTAGACTACAGACCTACTGATGCACCATCAATAACTCTCTGAGACGTGAGGCGAGATATCGGCTTTTATTGACTGGAAGAAAGAACAAGCAGCAAGTGACCACCATACTACATCCTGGAGACTGAGGGCAGGGCTCAGGCCTCAATCGCCTTTATACCAGGGTCTGTGGGAGGAGCTATGGTCAGTGGTCAGCGAGGGGGCGTGTCCAGACAGGTATATGTAGTTCACCACATTCACCCCCCCCCTTTGTTTTAAAAGAGAATCCCCATGGGGCGAAGTTTCTTACAAGTATATTTACAGGTTAAGTCTATTAGGTGGTCGAGTCTGTCGCTGCGATCTACGTAGCACCGGCTGTGATTGCACTGGAGACGGAGGTTGTGTTGGTTCCGGCCTAAATGGAGGTGTCAGCCCACTAGGTGTCAATGATCCCTCATGTTTGTGTGAGGCGCCTGGTATATGCGCGTGCGAAACACTGGTATAGGAGTGTCGTGAGGAGTCTGTGTAGGGCTTGGTGTGTGCGGTGTCACCTCGGGTACAGGGTTCATAGTTACCATGGAGTGTTCGGGGTAGTGGTCTGCTGCTCCTGTGGGTGCCAGGTTGCGGATGGAGACCGTGTCCTCCTGCCCATCAGGTAAGACCACATAAGCATACTGGGGGTTCGCATGTAGAAGGTGAATCCTCTTGACCAGTGGGGAGTATTTATTACTCCTCACATGTTTCCGGAGCAGCACTGGCCCTGGGGATGTCAGCCAAGCTGGTAGGGTGGTCCCAGTGGCAGACTTCCTGGGAAAAGAGAATAGGCGCTCGTGAGGGGTGGCATTGGTGGACGTACATAACAGGGAGCGGATAGAGTGGAGTGCCTCAGGGAGGATCTCCTGCCATCGAGAGACCGGCAATCCCTTTGACTTAAGGGCTAAAAGTGTGGCCTTCCACACTGTGGCATTCTCCCTCTCCACCTGTCCATTTCCCTGGGGATTATAACTCGTGGTCCGACTAGTAGCAATGCCCCTAGCTAGCAGGTACCGGCGTAGCTTGTCACTCATAAAGGAGGACCCTCTATCACTGTGGATATAGCAGGGATACCCGAACAGAGTGAAGATCTGGCGCAGGGCTTTTATGACGGACGTGGCAGTGGTGTCGGGGCAGGGGATGGCAAAGGGGAACCGCGAGTACTCGTCAATAATGTTGAGAAAGTAGACATTGCGGTCGGTGGAGGGAAGGGAGCCCTTAAAGTCAACACTCAGTCGCTCAAAGGGGCAGGTGGCCTTGATAAGTTGTGCCTTTTTAGGACGGTAGAAGTGCGGTTTGCACTCAGCGCAGACTTGGCAGTCCCTTGTCATCATCCCGATGTCCTCAAAGGAGTAAGGCAGGTTCCGGGCTTTCACGAAATGGTAAAATCGAGTGACCCCCGGGTGGCAAAGATGTGCATGGAGGGCATATAGCCGGTCGAGCTGAGCGCTGGCACATGTTCCCCGGGATAGGGCATCAGGGGGCTCATTGAGCCTTCCAGGCCGGTACAGGATATCATAGTTGTAGGTGGAGAGTTCTATTCTCTACCTCAAAATTTTATCATTTTTGATTTTGCCCCGCTGTTGGTTGCTGAACATGAACGCAACTGAGCACTGGTCGGTCAGCAAGGTGAACCTTTTGCCGGCGAGATAGTGCCTCCAGTGCCTAATAGCTTCCACTATGGCCTGGGCTTCTTTCTCCACCGCGGAGTGCTGAATTTCAGGGCCTTGAAGGGTATGAGAAAAGAATGCTACTGGCCTGCCTGCCTGATTGAGGGTAGCAGCAAGCATGAAATCGGAGGCATCACTCTCTACTTGGAAGGGAATGGTCTTGTCCACCGCATGCATTGTTGCTTTGGCAATGTCCCCTTTAATGCGGCTGAAGGCCATGCAGGCCTCGGCAGAGACGGGAAAAGTGGTAGACTTGACCAGGGCGTGGGCCTAGTCTGCGTAATGGGGGACCCATTGGGCATAATAGGAAAAGATGCCCAGGCACCGTCTGAGGGCTTTGAGGGTGGTGGGAAGAGGAAGTTCTAACAGGGGGTGCATACGGTCGGGATCAGGGCCAATGACCCCGTTTTCCACGACATACCCAAGGATAGCGAGTTGGATGGTTCCGAACACACACTTGTCCCCATCATAAGTAAGGTTCAGGGCTTTGGCCACCTGGAAAAATCGTTGGAGGTTGGCATTGTGATCTGGCCAGTCGTGACCACAGATGGTGATGTTATCTAGATAGGGAAATGTGGCTTTCAGTTGGCACTGATCCACCATCCGGTCCATTTCCCTCTGGAAGACTGAGACACCATTTGTGACACCGAATGGGACACGCAGGAAGTGATAGAGCCTGCCGCCCGCCTCGAAGGCGGTGTAGGGGCGGTCCTCTGGGAGGATGGGGAGTTGGTGATAAGCGTATTTCAGATCTATTGTCGAGTACACCTTGTACTGAGCTATCTGGTTGACCATATCCGCGATGCGGGGTGGGGGGTACGCGTCAAGCTGCGTGAACCTATTGATGGTTTGGCTATAGTCCACGACCATCCTATTTTTCTGCCCGCTCCTAACAACAACCACCTGGGCCCTCCAAGGAAACTTTCAGGGTGACCCTCGAGAGGAGAATTCTGTGCTTAACAACGGGCTCAGTCGCACTAACCTCCTCCAAGTATGATTGGAAGCATGAAAGCCAGAGTTCAAAGGCAAGAGCTGCTTCAGGGGCTTGGGGGTCCAAGTCCAATTTTTCCGGATGTAAAATACTTTCCATGTTTTAAAACTTCCAGTCAATAAAATTGATGCACCATCAATAACTCACTCTGAGATGTGAGGCGAGATATCGGCTTTTATTGACTGGAAGAAAGAACAAGCAGTAGTTGACCACCATACTACATCCTGGAGACTGAGGGCCGGGCTCAGGCCTCAACTGCCTTTTTACCGGGGTCTGTGGGAGGAGCCACGGTCAGTGGTCAGCGGGGGGGGGGGGGGGGGGGCGTGTCCAGACAGGTATATGTAGTTCACCACACCTACCCAGGACTGCATAAAGTGCACAAAACAGTGCAGGTATTACAATAAATAATAAACAAGACAATAGGCACTGTAGAGGGCAGTAAATTGGTGTCAGTCCAGGCTCTGGGTATTGAGGAGTCTGATAGCTTGGGGGAAGAAACTGTTACATAGTCTGGTCATGACGGCCCGAATGTTTTGGTGCCGTTTCCCAGATGGCAGGAGGGAGAAGAATTTGTATGAGAGGTGTGTGGGGTCATTCATAATGCTGTTTGCTTTGCGGAAGCAAAGTGTGTATTCCGTAAAGTTTTATAAACATGCCTCTGCGGGTGGGAATAACTGGATCAGGCAGATGAGTGCATGGCTGAAGAACTGTTGTAGGAGGGCGGGACTCAGATTTATGGGCCATTGGGAACACCTCTGGGATAAAGGAGAGCTGAACAAGAGGGACAGATTGCACCTGAACTGGAGGAGGACCAATATTTTTCTCCCAATCCTAGCAGGGGGATTTGCTAGGATGATTTAAACTAGTCTGGCAGGAGCTGTGGGATCCAAACTAGTAATGTGGCAAATGAGAAAGCTGAAGAAAATGTATAGAAGTTAACCTGGGAGTGGGACTGGGAGAAAAGTCTGTTAGGCTAACCACATTGATTCTAATGAAGAAAACTGACAGATAAACTCAGGGCATGGATAGGCGCATGGGACTGGGATATAGTGCTGTGCAAAAGTCTTAGGCACATATAGATAGCTAGGGCGGCTAAGACCTTTACACAATACTGTAGTAATTTTATGTATTCCACAACTGCTGTCAATGAAAAAACAAGTTTTGTGAAATATGTGAGTGATGATAAACCTGATTCTGATATGGTTCTCAATTGTGGACGGAGAGTGGGAAAGGGGAAAGGAGAGAGACATCATGGTTGGGAAAGGGGAAAGGAGAGAGACATCATGGTTGGGAATGGGGGAAGGGAGAGAGACATCATGGTTGGGAATGGGGGAAAGGAGAGAGACATCATGGTTGGGAAAGGGGAAGGGAGAGAGACATCATGGTTGGGAAAGGGGAAAGGAGAGAGACATCATGGTTGGGAATGGGGGAAAGGAGAGAGACATCATGGTTGGGAATGGGGGAAAGGAGAGAGACATCATGGTTGGGAATGGGGGAAAGGAGAGAGACATCATGGTTGGGAATGGGGGAAGGGAGAGAGGAAGGAGTGGAAAGCTGCGGAGAAACATTCTGTAATGATCAATAAACCGATTGTTTGAAATCAAATGCCCTTGCCTGGTGTCTGCACCTGTGCCACCCTCTGCCCCTGGCACTCCTTCCCTACCACCTGTCCCACACCCCTCCCGTGGTGCTCCACCCTCACCACTCCCGATATCCTTTGCTCCCACCAGATTTGCAAGCTTGACAAATACAGTACAGTGTTAAAGTCTTAGGCACCCTAGCTATATAGCAGACTCACAGGCATATAACATAGCATATGTCAGTGTGGGAGCAATCTGGGGACAATGACCACAATTCTATAGCCTTAAAATAGTTATGGTTAAGGATACTTTAAGTCCAAAATTGAGGCAAGGCTACTTCAGACAAATATCTGCAAAGGTATATTGGAGCTACTTACAGGGATATCTGGAAAGCAGGAAGCTTTTAAAAGTGAGACAGGGAAAGCCATTGGCCAACATATTCCTGTTAGAGTGAAGGGCAAATTCACCATGTTTACAGGGGATACTGAGGCTCTCATCAGGAAAAAGGGAAGCAGTTCATGTTATGCCAGGATCAAGAGAATCCCTTAAAGAGCATGAGGGATGCAGGGATACACATATTAGGGAAATCAGGAGGGCAAAAAGAGTCATGAGAAAAACCCTTGGTAGATAAGGTAACAGAGAATACTAAGAGATTCTAAAAGTAGATTAAGAACAAAAGGAAAAGTATCGATTCCATGAAGGATCAGTGTGGTCATTTATGTGTGGAGTCACACAGGAAAGTCAAGGTTCTAAATGAATAGTTCTCAATTGTGTTCAATGTAGAGCAGGTCATGGAAGCTAGAGAATTGTGGGATGAGAACAGTGATGTAGAATATGCTGCAGAAGGTTGTAAACATCAGGAAGGAGGTACAGGTGTCGGAAGATGCCTAGTCAGTGTTTTAGGAACAGCTTCTTTCTCTTTGCCTTCATATTTATGAATGGTCCATGATCAAATGAACAGTATCTTGCTACATTAATGACTGCATTGGTGCTGCTTCCTTCACCCATGCTGAGCTCGTCAACTTTGCCTTCCTGCCCTCAAATTTCTGACACCTCCCTTCCTTTCTCAATCTCTCTATCTCTATCTCTGGAGGCAGTTTAACTACTGATAACTTTTACAACCCACTGATTCTCACAGCTACCTGGACAATACCTCTTCCCACTTGTCACTTGTAAAAATGCCATCCCATCTACCCACCAGCCCACCTGGAACAGGGTTCCTCTGGTCCTCACCTCTCACCTCATTAGCCTTTTTGTCCAGCACATAATTCTCGGTAACTTTTGCCAATTCCAATGGGATCCCACCTCCAAGCACATCTCTCCCTCCCCCACCCCAACCTTCTGCTTTCCACAGGATTACTCTCTACACAGCTCCCTTGTCCATTCATCCCACCCCACTGATCTCCCTCTACACCTCCTCCCTCACTACCAACCAGGGCCCCAAACAGTCCTTCTAGGTGAGGCAACACTTCGCCTGTGAGTCCTTTGGGGTCATCTACTGTATCTGGTACTCCTGGTGTAGCCTGCTGTATATTGGTGAAACCAAAAGTAGATTGGAAGATTGCTTCGCCAAGCACTTATGATCCACTGCCAGAAAAAGCAGAATTTCCCAGTGGCCACTCACTTTAATTCTACTTCCCATTCCAATTTGTCAGTCCATGGCCTCCTCTACTGCCTCCTCATCGTGTAAGAGGAACAACATCTTATATTCCGTCTGGGTAGCCTCTAACCTGATGGCATGAACATCGATTTTTCAAACTTCCGATAATTGACACACCTTCACATTCTCATTCCTATTTCCCTCCTTCACCTCATCTCCTCACCTGCCCTTCATCTCCCTCTGGTGCTCCTCCCCCTTCCATGGTCTTCTATTCTCTCCTATCAGATTCCTCCTTCTGCAACCCTTTATCTCTTTCACCTGACAGCTCCCAGCTCTTTACTTCACCCCCTTGCCCCTCTTTCACCTATCACCTACCACCTTGTACTTCTTCCTCCCTTTTCCCCCGCCTTCTCATTTTGTTTTCCACTCCTGGTGAAGGATCTTGGCCAAAACGTTGAATGTTTACTCTTTTCCATAGATGCTGCTGGCCTGCTGAGTTCCTGCAGCATTTTGTGTGTGCAAGGATTTCTTTGTCTTTATAGTATCTCATCTCGCTATTCATCAATAGTGGTGGTGTGGAGTGGTTGCGAATCAGCAGGTGTGAAGGTTGTTGTAGTTTCAAAGAAAGCTTTGTCAATACATTGTCAATATGGAATTGTCCTTTGATGTTTAGCACATAAAATATCGAGTCCCACATTGGACCAGCAGACCTGTCGACCAAAAGTGTTTCTGTATAACCATATAACCATTGCAGCATGGAAACAGGCCATCTTGGCCCTTCTAGTCCGTGCCGAACACTTACTTTCACATAGTCCTGTCTACCTGCACTCAGCCCATAACCCTCCATTCCTTTCCTGTCCATATATCTATCCAATTTTTTTTTAAATGATAAAAATCGAACCTGCCTCTACTACTTCTACTGGAAGCTCGTTCCACACAGCTACCACTCTCTGAGTAAAATATATTAAAGTATTAAATTTATTAAAGTATAATGCCTGCTGTATCTTGTTTTGTCAAATAAAGAAGTTGCTTTGTATCTGCCAGTAATTTTCTCCGATGACCTCATTCACACAACAACAATGCTGATGCAAAGCAACAAATCTCAATACATATGTCAGTGATAATAAGCCTGGTTTTGATTCTGATTCTGAAGCGGTGTTTCAGAATCAGGGTCAGGTTTACTATCATCGCATGAGTTGTGAAATTTGTTAACTTAGCAGTAGTAGTTCAATGAAATACATAATATAGAAGAAAGAAACAAAATAAAATAATAATTATAATAAATAAATAAATAAATAAATCTGTTTACAGTATATATATATTAGATAAAAAATCATGCCAAAAAACAGAAACAATATATATTTAAAAAGTTAGGTAGTGTTGAACATTTCAATGTCAATACAGGAATCGGTTGGCAGAGGGGAAGAAGTTGCTCCTGAATCACTGAGTCTGTGCCTTCAGGTTTCTATACCTCCTACCTGATGGTAACAGTGAGAAAAGGGCATGGCCTAGGTCAGGCATGGGCAAACTACGGCCCGCGGGCCATATGCGGCCCGTTAAGCTTTTTAATCCGGCCCGCAGAACTTGATGAAATTATATTAATAAACCTTGTTAACGTTTTTTCCCCGCAATTCTGGCATTTTCCCAATAGATGACGCACTCTATATACATTGACCTTTGTTGAGGTGCAGCGTATTACTCCACATTTGCGCTTTACTTTGTGACCTTGTGGCGACCCATTTCCTGGCACATCCGAACCGGCTCACAATTAGCCAGCGTTCCGGCTAAGGGAGATAGCCTGCGGGGATTTGTGAGCACAGAGCTCCACATATTGGCGCGCTCTCACTGTTCTGTCATTGTGCGGGTCGTTGTTGAGTTTTGGCACAGGTGATAATTGAATAAGAAGGAGCAGGACAAGTAGACCTGCATCTCCTACCATTTTTGAAATAAAGACAGTCAGGAGGAGAGTGATGATGATAATATCTTGAAGGATAACAGAATTTTCAGTGCTTTAAAATAATAACTGTTACTATAATAACTGTTGCCCTGAGTCAACAGGCAAGTTCATTTGATTCTAAACAATTGGCTTATTGATCATAACAGAATGTCACTTTAGTGCTTTCCACTCCCTCCCCTCTCCCTGCCCCTTTTCCCAACTATTATGCCCTTCTCCCTGACCCCTTCCTACTCTTAGACCACAATAGAGACCCATATCAGAATCACTCACGTATGTCATCCAATTTCTTTTTGTGGCAGCTGTACAGTGCAAAACACAATGTTGCTATGGTTCTCTACAAATGTCTTATGCAACCTAGCTATATACTGTAAGTGTCGAAGACTTTTACATAAAATCATGAGAGGCATAGATAAGGTGGATGGTCACAATCTTTTTCCCAGTGTAGAGGGTCTCTAAAGCTAGAGGATATGGGTATGAGATAACGGACAGAAATAAAGGGAATCTGAGACCAACACACACACACACTGGTGGTGGATTGTAGAATGAGATGCAAGAGGAAGTGGTAGAGGTGGGTACAATTATAACATAACAAAATGCCTGCATAGGTACGTGGTGAAGAAAGGTTTAGTGGATATAGGCCAGACAAAAGCAAATGCGACCCCCAGCTCAGGTAGGCAACCTGGTCAGTATGGATGATTTGGGCCCAAAGAGTCTGTTTCTATACTAACTAACTTCATGATTCTAAGATGATGCAAATCCTTGAATTTCATTTTATTTCCAGCTGCAGGTGTTTATTGCTTCGAGCTTATAGATGATTATTAATATATATCAAAACCTGAAAGCTGTCTGTAAGACCATAAAACTTAGAAAATAGTTGGGCCATTTGGCCCATCAAGTTCACTAATCTGTCTTGGCTGATGTATTGCCCCTCTCAACCCTATACTCTTAGCCAATAGCCTTTAACACCCTTAGTAATCAAGAACCTATCATCCACCATTTTAAGTAGACCCAATGAGTTGACATTCACAGCTGTCTGTGGCAATGAATTCCACAGATTTATGACTCTCTGGCTAAAGAAATTCCTCTTCATCTCTTTTCTAAAGGGATGTCCTTCTATTCTGAGGCTGTGCCCTCTAGTCTAGACTCCCCTAATATAAGAAAGCCATCCTCCATGTCCATTCTATCTAATCCTTTCAATATTTGATAGTTTTCAATGAGACTCCACCCACCCCTCCCCCCTTTACTCTTCTAACCTCTAGTGAGTACAGGCCTAGAGCTATCAAACTTTCCTTATGTGTTAATGATTTCCCAGCATCATTCTCATGAACCACCTCTGGACCCTTTCCAATGCCATCCCATACTTTCTTAGGGCCCAAAACTGCTCAGAATACTCCAAGTGTGGTCTGCACAATGCCATATAAAGCCTCAGTCTATGGGTCAATAGACAGATGACTAACAGTTGGCTAATACTTACAGCTAATGTTACTGAAATCTGGACACCAAATGCAAATACAAAGGGTAAAATCAGGCCAAAGATTCCTCCATCTATAGTAAAAAAAAAGCAAAATCCCATTTTTAAATTTTTATAATTTTGTTTGATTAGTTAATATGCTGTTGGTACTCTGCACTGGAAAAACATAGCAGTAGGCAGAATTTGAAGAATGTCCAGACAGGAGCTTAGTGCTGACTGGTGAATGTATTGAATTTACAACAGATGTGTGGTCAGAATCAGAATCAGGTTGAATAGCACTGGCATATGTCAAGAAATTTGTTGTTTTGTGGCAGCAGTACATTGCAATGTATAATAATAAAAATCTATAAATTACAAGTAGAAAGATGTATGTATAAAATTAAATTAAGTAAGTAGTGAAAAATAGAGCAAAGGAAAATAGAGGTAGTGTTGATGGAATCATTGACCATTCAGAAATTTAATGGTGGAAGGGAAGAATCTGTTCCTGAAACATTGAGTGTGAGTCATCGGCTCCTATACCTCCTTCTTCATGGTAGCAATGAGAAGAGGGCATGCCCTGGGTGATGGATGCCACCTTCTTGAGGCATTGCCTTTTGAAGGTGACCTTGATGCTGGGAAGGCTAGTACTCATGATGGAGCTGGCAGAGTTTGTAACTTTCTACAGCTTTTTCCAATCCAACTGGCCTACGCCATTGTTTGTGATCTTCACGAGCCTTCTTCTTCCCATTTCATTCCATCTTCTCTGGCTGTGTTATAAAAAATACCAAACACAGATAAATTGCTGGAAATGATCAGTGAAGCAGCAATTGTTTAAAGAGAAACAGCTAATGAGAGAGAACAAGTTAGCTTCAGGTAACATACAAAAATTGCTGGAGGAACTCAGCAGGTCAGGCAACATCTATGGAGAGGAATAAATAGCCTCTTTAGTCCTAGCTTCAGGTAGTTGACAATGTGGAGAGGGGGAATGGGTGGACAATGGGATTACCTCTGATAGGGTGAAGCTGGAAGATCATTTTAAGTTTTTTTTGTCAAATGATAAAGATGAGCAACATGCCCAGCAAGTCAGAATGTACAAGAGGAAAGAAAAAGAGAAAAACTTTGCCAGGATTTGACATACTTACCTAGCCCGTCCTGATTTTTTGAAAATTTCCTTTGCTGGCAAATTCCTGCAACCGCCTATTCCTAGCTTTCAATTATTTTGGTAAGGGCATGAAAAGATTAATTAGTTTATTGACATAACATCATCAATGTTACAATTGTAATGGGTGACTTCAATATGCAAGAAGATTGGGAAAATCAGGTCGGTGTTGGATCACAAGAGAGGGAATTTGTTGAATAGCTATGAGATGGCTTTTTAGAGCAGCTTGTGCTTAAGTCTATTTGGGGAAAGGCAATCTTAGATTGGGTGTTGTGTCTTATTAGGGAGCTTAATGTAAAGGAACACTAAGGAGACAGTCAACAGAATATGATTATATTGCAATTTGAGAGGGAGAAGCATAAATCACATATGAGAGAGGAGCATGCCCAGGTGGATGGGAAAAGAATACTGGTGGGACTGATGGCAGAGCAGAGATGCATGAAGTTTCTGTGAATGGTTCACAAGGCACTAGATAAATATGTACCACAGAAGAAAAAGTTCTCAAATGGCAGGAGTAGGTAACCACGCCTGATGAGGGAAGTTATGCACTAGATAATAGCCAAGGAAAGGACTTACAATGTAACTAAAAATCAGTAGAAAGTTGGATGATTGGGAAGCTTTTAAAATCCAACAAAAGGCAACTAAGAAACCTATAAGATGCAAAAAAGATGAAATACAAAGGTAAACTGGCTAATAATATAAAGCAGGATACAATAATCTTTTAAGTTATATAAAGAATAAAAGGAGGGTGAGAATTGATATTGGACCACTGAAAGATGGTGCTGGTGAGGTAGTAATGGGGGACAAAGAAATAGCAGATAAACTTAATGTATACTTGATATCAGTCTTCACTGCGGAAAATACTAACTGTGTGCCAGAGGTCCATGAGTGGTCAGGGTGCAGAGTGAGTGTCATTATGAGCTACCTTCCAGAGTCCTGACAGAGGTTGCTGAAGAGATAACAGATCTTTCAAAATCTTTCATGATCTTTCAAGAATCACTTGATTCTGGCATGGTTCCGGAGGACTGGAAGATTGCAGTTCTCATTCAACTCTTTAACAAGGGAGGAAGGCAAAAGAAATGAAATTATCAGCCAGTTAGCCTAACTTCAGTGGTTGGGAAAATGTTGAAATCTATTATTAAGGATGAAGTTTTGGGGTATTTGGAGACTAATGATAAAATACATCAAAGTCAGCATGGTTTCTGTAAAGGGAAATCTTGCCTGAGAAACCTGTTGGAGTTCTTCAAGGGAGTAACAGGCAGCTTGGACAAGAGAGAGACAGTGGATGTCATTTATTTGGATTTTCAGAAGGCATTTGATAAGATGCTACACATGAGGCTGCTTAACAAGATAAAATCCTATGCTGTTACAGGAATGTTACTGACATGGATAAAGGGATGGCTGGCAGGCAGGAGGCAGTGAATGGAAATAAAAGGAGCCTTTTCTGGTTGGCTGCCAGTGACTAGTGTTGCACCTCAGGGGTCAGTATTGAGACCATTATTTTTCACATCGTTTGTCAATGATTTGGATAATGGAATTGAGGGTCTTTGTGGCAAAATTTGCCGATGACTTGAAAATAGGTGGAGGGGTAGGTAGTGCTGAGGAAGCAGTGCAATTGCAGCAGACATTGGGCAAATTGAAAGAATGGACAAAAAAGTGACAGATGGAATACAGTGTTGGGAAATGTATGATAACACATTTTGGTAAAAGGAACAATAGTGTGGACACTTTTTTTATGTGGAGAAGGTTCAACCATCAGAGGCACAGAGGGACTTAGAAGTCCTCATGCAAGACTCCCAGAGGGTTAATTTGCAGGTTGAGTCTGTGGTAAAGATGACAAATGCAATGTTGGCATTTATTTCAAGGGCATAGAATATATAAGCAAGGAGATAATGCTGAGCCTTTATGAGACACTAGTCAGGTAGCAATTGGAGTATTGTCTACAAATCTGGGCCCCATATCTCAGAAAAGGTGTGCTCTCCTTGAAGAGTGTTCAGAGGAGGTTCACAAGGATGATTCCAGGAATGAAGGGGTTAACATGTGAGAAGTGTTTGGCAGCTCTTGGACTGTACTCACTGGAATTCAGAAGAATGTGGGGGGATCTTATTGAAACCTACTGAATGTTGACAGGATTATATAGGGTGATTGTGAAGAGGATGTTTCCTGTGGTGAGGTATCCAGAACTAGAGGGCACAGCCTCAGAATTGAGGGGTGACCTTTTAGAACAAAGGTAAGGAAGAATTTTTTTAGCTAGAGAGTAGTGAATCTGTGGAATCCTCTCCCACAGACTGCGGTGAAGGCCATCTGTGTGTATATTTAAGGCGGAAGATGATAGTTACCTGATTTTTCGGGGCAACAAAGTATATGGCAAGAAAACAGGTGTTCTGGGTTGAGTGTGATGGAGCAAACTTGATGGGCTTAATGGCTGAATCATCCCTCTGTGGGTTACGGTCCAATGGATGCAGATGCACCTTCAGCAAATGGCCCTTTAACATAGGGCACACTTACTGAAGATGCTACTCTGAGGCAGAAAAGGACATGTCATCTCCTAGCTAACAGAATCTGGAATTACTCCCACTGCCTTCCACTCTCCCAACTAATTTCTTCTCTTTGCATCAAGCATTTTCCCTAAAGGATACTGTGATCACTATTCAGGCAGTGGAATCAAAGCTTCCGCAGTTCACCTATTCATATTGTGTAATTTGTCCCAACAAGCCAGACAGTACAATGTTACATAGACAATGGATAGTTCATATGGATAACTCACCTCCGCCCAAACAGATCCTTTACTCCCAGCTGAAGGAAAGGTCAGCAAGCCCTTAGTAGGAAAAGGAAACGCTTCGCTGATAACATCAAAACCAGCCTGATGAAATTCAACATTACATCTAAAAACTGGGAAGTCATTGCACTCACTAGATGCACCTGGAGGAAATCTGTTCAAAGGGAGCTGTGCTACATGAGAATGACCTCAGAGGTGCCACAGAAAACAAACGGCAGCTGTGAAAGGGGAAACTGAAAAACCAAAAGACCCCATCACTAACTACAGCCATCACTTAACTCTTGACCGCAGTGCAGCAGAATATATGGATCCCGGATCGGTCCCCACAGCCACCTGAGGACTCACCAATAGACAGCCCCTTTGGAGGACATCACACTCGAACTGAGTGATAGCATTACTAGTTTTGAATAGACAGGGGAGCTTAACTGCTCATTAATTCCCTGTTTGACAGAAATTATCTTTATTCCACCAGTTGCCCTCCCCACCTTCTCTTCCATACAGATTGACTCACTTCTCTCTTGTTTGTCATTTCCGAATGCAACTAAATACATCCCAAGTCACTGTAGGTAGGTTGGTTGAATGTATCTCTTCCCATAAATGCTACCTGACCTCCTGTGTTTTTAAAAGAATTTTCTGTTTCTATTTTACCCATTAAAAACATTATTAAAAATGCATAAAATACCTTTGTCTTCTCTCTGCACAGGAAGTACTCCCAGTACCTCAAACCTCTTCTTCAGCCCTTTGCCTCTTCCACCTATCACCTCCCAGCTTCGTACTTCATTCCTCTCCACCCACCTCCTTTCCCCATGATACCTGTCAGCTTGTAATCCTTCCCACCCCACACATTCTTATTTGCTCCCCAACCCCTTTCTTTGCAGTCATGATAAAGGGTCTTGGCCCAAAATATTGACTGTTTATTCCTCTTGATAGATGCTGTCTGGCCTGCTGAGTTCATTCAGAATTTTGTGAGCATTGTTCTGAGTTTCTGGTGTTTGCAACCTCTCTTGTGTTTAAGATTAATTGTATCCCACTCTTTCCTAATTATAACTATTCCTGAAGCAAGAGTGGGAGGTTTGATTTGAGATTTCCTTTTCAAATCATGCTGAAATCTGATTTGACCCGCAAGGTGAATGCAGGTTCAATTGTAACATTTGAGAGAGGTTTGGATAGATCCATAGATGAGAGTGGCATGATCTGGTGTGAGTAGATTGGACGAGGCAGTTAACTAGGCTGGCACAGACCAAGTGGACCAAAGGGCCTGTTTCTGTACTGCAGTGCTCTGTGACTCTGAAATATTTTGACCCATCCCATTAAGGTTCCCTTTTGCAGACCTGCTGAATGAAACCTGCCCACTTGCAGGTTTTTTTTTGTTGCTTGTATCTTTCAAGCATTTGGAAACTATCCTTCTAAGTGACACAATTTTCACTCCAACATCAGACCTAACAGAGATTAGTGAGAACAAGCTGTCACTGTGAAAGGAGCTAATCTGTCAAAATCAGAGAATATCAGCTCAAGATCTAATATCCTGGTATCTAGCTTCACTTACATACCCGAGAATACATGCTTGCGTACCATATTGTAGATATACACTTAGTGACCTCTTTAATAGGTACAGCAATATACATGCTTGCTAATGCAAATTTCTTATTAGCTAATCACACAGCAGCAACTTAATGCATAAAAGCATGCAGACATGGTCAGGACGTTCAGTTATTGTACAGGCCAAACAGCAGAACAGGGAAGTAATGTGATCTTAGTGACATTGACCGTGGAATGATTGTTGTTGACACGCAGGAGTGGTTTGAGTATCTCAGAAACTACTGATCTCCTGCAATTTTCATGCCCTAAGAGCTAATGGAGGATTCTGCAAAAAACAAAAAACATCCAGTGAGTAGCGGTCCTGAGGGTGAAAACACTTTCTTAGTAAGAGAGGTCGGAGGAGATTGGCCAGACTGGTTCAAGCTGACAGGAAGGCCACAGTAACTCGAACAACCACGCGTTACAGCAGCGGTGTGCAGAGGAGCATCTCTGAGTGCACAACATGGCGAATCCTGAATCCTGCAGCAGAAGGCCACAAACATATAGGAGGTTCCTAATACAGTGGCCACTGAGAGTAAGCATCTTGAAATACTCCCCTGCACGTCATGCTGCAGATATATAACTGGGAGTAAAACTGTTGGCAACCTTTAACCATGCACTAAATGAAGCATTGCAATAAACATGATAATGGATTGATCTGAATGAATTAGTTGAACAGTGTAGTGATATGACCATAGGAATATAAGCTTCAACTTCTTAATACTTAGGGCAGGCAGAATTGAACTCATAATCCACTAACCATAAAATGGCTGGAGTAATAGTCATATAAATCGACTTCTATAAATCCTGACTAATGACGCTATGGTTAAATCACTCAGCACTAGCTCAGGACACTCGGCTTTAATTTTAAATCAGTCAAGGGGGCATTACAGTCAATAGCTGCTGCTCAATCCTCTTTCTGTTAGTGGCTAAATCAGTGTATTACATAAATCCACTTAACTGCTTCCAATCTATTTCACCTAAACCATTGGTTTTTGAAAAATGAGGCAAGCTATCTGCTTCCAATCCCTGCTAATTTCATACTCATGTATTTAATGGGAGCAGACCGCTTCTGTGCAAATGTCTCTCTCTCTCTTTCCTTGAAAGATAGAGATAATTATGGTGTGGGGACCACAGAGGCAGATATAATAAAAATTGCTGAGTTACGGATTTAGAGTCAGTAGTGCTGAGTGACCTACATAGACTGCAGATTAACTACTTCACTGACCTGCCCATGTGCTGCTACTGAAGCAGGTATCGTGTTGTGCAGGGACATAAAAGCATAAGAGAAAGAAGAAACAGTAGTTAATAGTTATCATATGTACCTTTACCAGTAAGCAGGCCCTCCCAATCAACATTTGCAAATATCTGTCTCTTATCCTTAAAAGTAGCCTTGCCCCAATTTGTCCTTGCTTGCTCTGCCAGTCAATAAAATGATGTTACCATATCCATTCATTCTCTTAATGTTGAAAACTAATTGAAGATGCTCAGAAATGTTGTATCATCTGAGTCCTGAGTGCCTTTGCTTTGAACAGGTGACCCCCCCCCCCCCCCACCATTCTAGACAACCTGGCCAGAAGAAACATTACTTTTGCATCGGCCTTGTCAAACCCCAAAAGGATGTTGTATATTTCAACGAGATCAGCTCTAATTTGTCTAAAGTCAAGAGAATATAGTCTACTTAACCTTTGTAGACATAGCAAATCAATCATCTCGAGCAACACACACACACACACACACACACACACACACACACACACACACACACGCATTCACACACAAAAACAATGCTGGAGGAAGTCAGCAAGTCAGGCAGCATCTTTGGAGCGGAATAAACAGTCCCTTCAGGACTGGAAGGGAAGAAGGAAGAAGCCAAAAAAAAGAAAGAGAAGGTGTACAAGTTAGCATGTGATAAGTGATACCAAATGAGGGGGATGTGAGTGGCTGGGGGAGGGGCATGAAGTAAGAAGCTGAGAGGTCATAGGTGCAAGAGGTAAAGGGCTGGACAAGAAGGATTCTGATAGGAGAGTGGCCTATGTGAAAAAGGGAAGGAGGAGGGGAACTAAAAGGAGGTGATGGACAGGTGAGGAGAAGAGAAGAGGATAACCAGAATTTGGAATGGAAAGAGAGAGAAAGAGGCAGGGGGAGTAGTTACCAGAAGCTGGAGAAATCAGTGTTCGTGCCATCAGGTTTGAGGCTATCCAAATGGAATGTGAAGTGATGCTCTTCCAACTTGAGTTTGGACTCATTGTGGCAGTAGAGGAGGCCATGGACAGATACGTCATAATAGAATTGAAAATTATCTTAAAACATGGTTGTGCATGTGGTTTACAGCACAGAAGCAGGCCTCTAAGCCAAACCAATCCATGAGAGTCTTTGAAGTCTGTCCAGGAACCTTCCCACCTTGTTTTATGTCTCTCCCTCAGCTTTCAAGATTCGAGATTGTTTATTGTCAACTACAAAGGAGAACAAACTGATTGTTACTCCAGATCCAATGCAGCATAAAAAAAACACAATAAGCACAAAGAACACAACAAAAAACACAATAAATGTGAGTAGATAAGAATAGTTGATATACATAGACTGTATGCACATAAAGTGATGCTGGGTACAGGAGTTTCTGTACATAAGGTGACTCTGACAGGAAATGAGAAATTTGCAGTGGTGGGTGTGTTAATGGGTGGAGATGTTGATCAGCTTGATAATTTTTGAGTATGGTGGTCTTGGCATGAATGCTGAGTATCCTCTTCCTGGATGGGAGCAGAATAAACACTCCATGAGCAGTGCAGGTGGGATCCTAGCATTTTTCCAGCACTGTTCTGTATGCATGTCCTTTATGGCAGGTAAGCTGTTGTTGGTGATGCATTGGGCACTTTTAACTAACTGTTACGGAACCCATCATATATTCCTGTGGAACTTCCCTCTATATGCCTCCATATTATTCCCCCTCACCAGTATCAAAACTTCTCTGGAATTCTTTAATGCTTTTATTACTTTCATTTATCAACTCCAATGGAAAGTGGCACTATATCCCAGGACCATGAGTTAGTTGATTGAGCCACACAAATGTTGACGTCAAATGGGAAATTCTGGCCCTTAAAATTGTGCTTCCAGTTTGACAGGAGAAATTGTTTCAATGGGCTTCCTCCTGGCACTGGCTAAGGACAGGATGAGACATTCTTTAATGGTGATGAGGGATTCCTGCCTGTGAGAACACATGGAGAAACCTTAAAGGTTTCAGGTTTGATGAGAAAGCAAGCTTCTGAGCCACATTGGTCAATATTGCTCAGGTTTGCTACTGCAACTGATTTTTTAGATCAATTCCATTTAATTCTTGGGAAAGCATGCAAAATGTTGAAGGAATTCAGCAGGTCAGGCAGTACGTCCGGAGGGAAATGGACATTTCAGGCTGAGGCCCTTCATCAGCATCTACAAAATCTCTTCTGTCTCCACTTAGTTCCTTCTGTTTTTGTTCTGCAGTCAGATAAAATACTTTGAGAGCAAATGTAATCTCAGAGGAACAATCTATTGGAGGGACTTAGTGGGTTGGACAGATCCTGGGTGGACTGGGGGGGATGTGGTTGAAGGAATTGCCTGATGTTGTGATGGGGTTCGAACCAAAAAGTTAATGACTCCTTCCCTTAGTCAATCCACTGAGTTCCTCCAACAAGTTGATTATTGCTTCAGATCCCAGAATCCATTGTCTTTGTATGTCACAAATGCAAATTCATATTTGTCTTGAAGATTTTCCCCAATGTTAAGTAATAACCGTGACTAAAATATGTTTTTAAACTTCAAAATGTAATGCAGCTTAACAATATTAAATATTTTATGCAGTTAAAAAATCCATAAGCACTTTAACAAAGAAAAACAAGGTGATTAGGAGTAGAACAACACTACTCACTGCGTGTATGTTCCCGTTCAAGTTATACACCTTCCAAACTTGGGTCATTGGGTTCAAATCCTCAAGGTTAGTGCTGGAAGGTAATGCTAAGGTTGAAGATGAGTTTGAGCATATTAAATGGCCATGCAGGTAGGTGGAGCCAAGTGGCCTACTCTAACTTATGTTTCTTTTATTCTTAGCCACATTGTGTGAGTGTATTTTCACCTGAAAACCATTCAATGGTGCAAGAATGGCTCACCAAAATCTTCCCAAAGGCAACTGAGCAACAAATACTGGCCATGCTACCTGCATGTGGATCTTTAAAAGTGAATGAATAAAAGTAAATGTTACATGCTGGTTTGACATGACAATGATAATTCACAGTTTGTTTTACTAGACTTTGAAATTCTCTAATCAGTGAAGTATTTGCTTGGACATTCCTTATAAACACAGCAGGATAGTTTGTTCTTCGATCTATTCTGCTGATTCCCTCTCCTTTTATATTTTGTGTCATCTCCCTAGGTGTAGCCAGGATATAATTCATTCTTTCCACCCCCACCTCTGCCTTTCTTCAGAAAGGAAAGCACTCTGAGGTAGTTTTGAAAGAGTTAGCCAGCAGAATCAAGAGAGAGAGAGAGAGAGAGAGAGAGAGAGAGAGAGAGAGAGAGAGAGAAAATGTTTTGTCTGCAATCCCATCAATCAATCAGAAGAAGACAAAAATATTCTACCCTATGTAATAATTATGTGCAGGCCAAAAAAAAAAAGCCTTCTGAACGCATGCAGGTCTTTCAAGGTTTTTCTTTCCCATGTCACAAAGTATTCAACAAATTCAGGTTTGGAAAATTGCCTCAGCACCAATTATCTCCCTATGTGTGGAGAATTGAGTTTGGCCTACTTCAGCCTCCCCTTCATTTTTTTTTGTTTTCTTCAACTGCTCCCCAACAAGTGAGTAATGTGTTGTGGGCATAAAGGGAAGATCTTCAGAAAATATGTGAAGTGGCTCTAGTGCCTCTTGCCGTACTTGTGAAGAGGCTCCTTAAGGAAGCTTAACGTACAATGGAATATTGCGGCTGGCGCAGTTTATTTTGTCCACATGACTCATTTCACACGCACCCAGGCAACTAGAGAATGGGGGATTAACACCAGATTTTAGCATATTAGCAGGAATGTTCAAAATCCAATAAAGCACAAATGAATATCTTTCGCAGAATGTGGAATCTAAATTTAAAACCACCGATCGGTTTTGTTCGCAATCTACCAAAATAAAATTAATGTAATTGTTATGTGCTAATTAAAAATATAATTTTCTTTTATGAAACAACATAAATTAGGCTTGTCATGGTATAGTTCTCTTAAAAATCCAATTTTCAAAGCAGAAAAACCTAGTTTCAAACTGTGTTCCCCTGTTACAACAGTTTAATTAAAACTTCAACAACAGCATAACTTAGACCAGTAGATGGAAATTCAGGCCACAGTTCTCACCGTCATTAAGTTAAAGTTTGTTGTCATCACACCTAAAGAGAAACTAAGTCTGAGATTCAATGGTGGTCTTCGTCCTGATTACAGAAAGAATTTCAAAATACAAAGCGTTGGTGCAGGAACTCCGCAGAAGCTTTTCTGTAAACTAACCAAATGTCCACAATGAAAGGACATGGACAAAAGATAGTTCTCTGAGGAGACTCTTTGTATCCCCGTTTCTAGGTGCACACGTGCAATGATGTCCCTTTTTCACAGTACACTCTCTGCATATTCTTCACTGCTTTATTTCTCACCAATTGCTTTACAAAACACATAGCCTAAACCCTGGAAAAGGTCTTTCTGTTCTTGAGAACAACAAAGCACGACAAAATAAGGAGGAAGTTGCTGCTTTGCTTCATGGTAATTTCCAGCTGAATTGGCCAAACTATTATATTGAATGGGGAAATATAAGGAAGTCACATCCAAAATCATAGAAAGGTGCAATATTAATAGAAAATGCTGAATGACAGATTAACATTAGATTTCAGTCATATTTACATGAAGCGCAATAAAGCCCGATCTCCCTCTCCTGTCGACTCAGCAGAGGTATGATCCCTTCTGCTGCTTTACTAGATGAATGAGGGAGCAGGACTGGCTGTCAGAAGAACTCCTAAGGTCACAGTGTGTTGTTATATCTTCTTTCCTCTTAGACAGTCCCTCAGGATCGATGGTGATTGCTTCCATGTTCTCGAACCCTTAACTCTACCTCTTCTTGTCATTGTTACATTAACATTTCTTTTTTTGCATTACTTCAGTTAGCACGATTATACTTTGCACTGTCTGTGCTCATTATACTTAATATTACCATGTACTCTGTGATCTTCATGGAATTTCATGGCACGCTGGGGTACATGACAATAAACTTATCTCATTTTCAATCTGTGGACCCTGGAGTGACTGATGAGGCCAACCTTTAAACTACAGAGTCAGAATCAGGTTTATTATCACTGACGTATATCACGAAAGTTGTTGTTTTGTGGCAGCAGTACAGTGCAATATATAAAAGTTTACTACGAGTCCATTCAGAATTCTGATAGCGGAGGGTATGCAGTGATTCCGAAAATATTGAGTGTGTGTCTTCAGGCTCCTGTACCTCCTCCCTGATGGCGGAGGGGAAGAAGCCGTTCCTGAATCGCTGAGTGTGTGTCTTCAGGCTCCTGTACCTCCTCCCTGATGGCGGAGGGGAAGAAGCCGTTCCTGAATCGCTGAGTGTGTGTCTTCAGGCTCCTGTACCTCCTCCCTGATGGTAGCAATGAGACGAGGACATATTCCAGATAGTGAGGGCACTTAATGATGCTGCCTTCTTGAGACATTGCCTAATGACGATTGTCTCTTTGATGGGGAGGCTTGTGCACATGATGGAGTTGCCTGAGTTTACAACCCTCTGCTGACTTTCTCGTTCTGTGCATTGACACCTCCACACCAAACAGTGATACAACCGATCAGAATGCTCTCCACGGTACATCTATAGAAAACTGATAAACTATAGAAAAATGAGAAAAACTGGTGTACCTTCTTCATAAGTGAATCAGTATCTTGGGCCCAGATGCCTCTTCGGAGACATCAACACCCAGAAACTTGAAGCTGCTCACCATTTCCACCGCTGACATCTTGATGAGGACTGGTGTGATCCCATGACTCCCCCTTCCTAAAGTCCGGAATCACTTCCTTGGTCTTACTGATTTTGAGTGCAAGGTCATTGTTACAACATCACTCAACCAAAGATCAAATTTCAAAGTAATTTTATTATCAAAGTACACATATGTCACCATATACAAGCCTGAGATTCATTTTCTTGCAGGCATACTCAATCAATCAAAGAACTGTAATAGAATCAGTGAAAGACTGCACCCAACAGGGCAAACAACCAGTATACTAAAGACAACAAACTGTGCAAATACAAAAGAAAAAGAAATAGAGTAATCATAAATAATTAAGCATTAAATATTGAGAACATTTGATGAAGAGTCCTTGAAAGTGATTCCATAGGTTGTGGGAACAGTTCAGTGAAGGGGCAAGTGAAGTTGAGAAAAGTTACCCATTTTCGTTCATGAGCCTGATGGGTGAGGGGTAATAACTGTTCCTGAACCTGGTGGTGTGGGCCATGAGGCTTCTGTACTTTCTTCCTGATGACAGCAGCGAGAAGGAAGTGTGAGCTGGGTGGTAGGGATCACTGATGATGGATGCTGCTTTCATGCAACCTCATTCCATGTAGGTGTACTCAATGGTGGGGAGAGCTTGACATGTGATGTAAATCTTGCCTTGCATGTTGTTCATATAGATCAGATTATTACACAGTGTATGGGGTAGTACAAGGTAAAACAATAACAGAATGCAGAATAACATGTAACAGCTACAGAGAAAGTGCAGTACAGGATCATAACATTGATGCCTTCATGAAGTCAATGAAACAATTTAGCACATCACACGAGAGCGGAGTTACTCTGGCTCACTCCCCACAATTACCCCTCACCCATCAGGCTCATGAACGAAAGTGGGTAACTTTTCTCAACTTCACTGTGGTGCATGTGTGCTGATGAAGATTGAGAACGAGATGTTGAGGAAATCTATCTCACTCCTGTACACCTCCTCATCACCATCTGAGATTCTGCCATCAGTTGTACCATCGGTGAATTTATAAATTCTTCCATAGACGTTTGAAAGATTTTTGATAGCTCCTGTCATGCAGGGATACAAGGGGAAGGCAGGAGGTTGGGGCTGTGAAGAAAAGTGGATCAGCCACGAAGAAATGGCAGAGCAGATCTGATGAACCAAATTGCCTAATTCTGCTGCTATAGCTTATGGTCTTTTGGGGGAGAAGATGCCTGATTTTTTTTCAGGGGGGTGAGTTGAAGGAGGTCAGGTCAGTGGATATTTTGTGATATGGTGCAACTCATTAAGCAGGGCTTCCATGCGTTTGTGGATGCATGGATTTGAGGTCCTTAAAGCAGTCCTAAGTCTTCAAAGGCATCCCAAGGTTCTCTAAGCACCTTGAATTCTCCTTCTCCACATTAAACAGTTGTTTGTAAAATTTCTGAAGAGTGATTGAGGATGTTCCAGTTTTCAGGGAAGCCCTGGAAACATCTTTGACTCTTTTTCCTCTGTCTGTCTTGCAATCTGTCCTTGCACCAGTTCAGAATTTGAATACATTTTATGTCTCATAAGATGTGGCTTTTGAAAATGTCTGATGGAAAACACAAGCTCAAAGGCAAAATACAAGAATACTTGCTAATTTAAGTATTAATTTTCCATTCTGAAATAAATTAATTTGAAGAACAAAGACTCTTAGATGGAAATCTGAGAAAAAGCACAAAATTACTGGATGTGCTCGGCCGGTCAAGCAGCGATTGTGGAGAGTGAGCTAGAGTAACTCTGCTCTCGCTTGACCTGCTAAATTGTTTCATTGACTTCATGAAGGCATCAATGTTATGATCCTGTACTGCACTTGCTCTGTAGCTGTTACATGTTATTCTGCATTCTGTTATTGTTTTACCTTGTACTACCCCATACACTGTGTAATAATCTGATCTATATGAACAACATGCAAGGCAAGGTTTTCAATGTACCTCAGTGTACGAGAAGCAATGCTCCCCAGGGATGCATCCTCAGCCCACTGCGGTTCACATTGCCGACACATGAATGTACTGATGGATCCAATTCAAACCGAATGGTCAAGTTCGCTGACGACACAACAATGGTTAGCCTCTTCAACAATGATAATGAGAAGGTGTACAGAGAGGAAGCAGAGGTGGAAAGGTGCAAGCACAACAACTTGAGTCTCAACATGGACAAGACAACGAGATGATTGCTTACTTCAGAAAGGCACAGACTGACCATTCATGAGACGCTGCACATACATGAGAGAGTTAGGAGCACCGAGTTCCTTGGAGTGCACTTAGTGGACAGTCTCACTTGGTCCTTCAACACCACCTCTTTGGTCATAAAAGTGTAGAAGCATCACCACTTCCTGAAGAGATTGAGTCAAGTGAGGCTTCCCTTCCCCCTATTTTAACCGATTTTTAAAGAAGCACCATCGAGAGTGTCTTGACCGGCTGCATCACTGGTATGGGAATTGCAAGGCAGCTGAAAGCAAGTCCCCCACGTCCCTCTCACAGTGCAGTGTTTTATTTTTATGAGGCCGAGTTGCAAGTTCGACACTCAACCCGGCACAGATGGAAAGCGCATCTAGGAGCGGCCCGGCTGGATTCGAACTCAGGAACCTTTGTTCCAGAGTCACTGCACCACCAGCCGGTCAGTAACATTATACTTTTTACTTTTTAACTTGTATATGCACCTTATTATTTGTGGTGATATTACTTTATGCGTTTTGTCTCTGAGTTATATGTATTATGTTGTACACGTTGATCTGGAGGTAGATTGTTCCATTTGGTGGTATACAAAGAGTAAAAAGAATAGGGAAGTGAAGAGAGTGGCTGCAGTAATAGGGAACTCCAAATCTTCAGCCATTCATTTATCTGCCACCTCATTCTAATCCAATCCTCAGTTTCGTAGGGCACAGTCAGCAATCACAAGATTGCCACCCTTGAGGTCCTACTTCTCAGTTTCCTTCCTAACTCCTGTATTCTGTTTTCATGACCTCCTTTTTTTATCTACCTATGTCATTCATACCAATACGTACCACAACTTCTGGCTGCTCACATTCCTTTTTCAGCATATTGTGGACATGGTCAGAAACATTGCAGATCCTAGGAGGCAAACTACCATCCACGTCTCTTTTTCATGTCCACAGAATTGCCTCTTTGTCCCACATGACAGTGAGGATTGGAATAGAATGAGGTGGCAGATAAACATATTGGTGAAGAATTGGAGCAGGGGGCAGGCATTCAGATTTCTGGATAACTGGGACCTCTTCTGAGACTATGTGACCTGTACAAAAGGAAATAGTTTTACCTCAATCTGAGGGGCACCAAAGTTCTTGATGGTTGCAGTTGGCAGTGGTTTAAACAAATAATGCAGGGGGGATGGGAACCAGTAAGATAGAGATGATGATGAGCCAGCAGGTTTAAAGTAGGTGATGGATGCAACACAATTGTAAGGAAAGATAACCCAATGATTGGGTACAAATGCAGACAGAGCAAAGAGTTAAATTGTACCAGAGAAGCAAAATTCAAAAGGGCAAACAGTGCAGGACTGCAGAACTTAAATTAAGGCAGCATTCAGAATAAGGTGGATGAACTTGTGGAGCAATTAGAGATTGGTGGGTATGATGTTGAGGGCATCACTGAGTCGTGGGTGAAAGGCCATAGCTGTGAGCATAAAATCAAAGGATATACTTTGTATTGAAAGGACAAGACATTGAATCTTTGTGGGTGGAGTTAGGAGACATTACGGGAGTCATACATAGGCCTCCAAATAGCAACCAAGATGCGGGGTTGAGATTGCAAAGGAAGCTGGAAAAGGCATGTGATAAGGGTAATGTCACAATTGTAATGAGGTCTTCAATATGCAAGGGGATTGGGAAAATCAGGTTGGTGTCAAATTGCAGGAGCGGGAATTTACTGAATGCCTATGAGATGGCTTTTTAGAGCAGCTTGTGCTTGAGCTTACTTGGGGAAAGGCTATCTTAGATTGGGTATTGCGCAATAACCCAGATCTTATTTGGGAGCTTAAAATAAAGGAACCCTTAGGAGGCAGTGATCATAATATGATTGGTTTCATACTGCGACTTCAGAGGGGAGCATGTATCAGTATCGCAATGGAATAAAGGAAATCACAGAGGCATGAGAGAGGAGCTTGCCCAGGTGGATTGGAGAATGATACTGGCAGGTAAGACGGCAGAGTAGGGATGGCTGAAGTTTCTGGAAATAGTTCACAAGGCACAGGATAGATATATTCCTCAGAAGAAGAAGTTCTCCAATGATAGTGGTAGGAACTATGGCTGACAAGGGAAGTTAATGACTGCGTAAAAGCCAAGGAAGGATATATAAGGTAGGAAAAGTGAGTGGGAGGGTGGATAATTGGGAAGCTATTAAAATCTAACAAAGACAAGTTAAAAAGCTAAAAGAAGGGAAAAGATAAAATATGAGGGCAATCTAGTCTGTAATATAAAGCAGAATACTAAAAAAATTTTGCTGTTATATGAAGACTAAAAAGGAGGTGAGAGTTGATATTGGACCATTGGAAAATAATGCCGGTGAGGTAGTAATGGGGGGACAAAGAAATGGCAGATGAACTTAATGGGTACTTTGAATCAGTCTTCACTGTGGAAGACACTAGCAGCGTGCCAGAGTCCTGAGAGTGCTCGGAAGCAGGAGTGAGTGCCATTGCTATTACAAAGGAAAAGGTGCTAGTTATATGGTTATAGAACAAAATAATTAATTACAAAAGATATTTTTTGCCTCAGTTTCTTCAAGCTCCAGACAAATTATTTATAGTGCATGTAAATTGTTAAAGGTCTTAAGGTGGATAAGTCTCCTGGGCAAGGTGGACTACATCCCAGAGTCCAGAGAGAGGTTGCCAAAGAGATAATGGATGTATTGGTCATGATCTTTCAAGAATCACTTGATTCTGGCATGTTCCTGGAGCACTGGAAGATTGCAAATGTCACTCCACTCTTTAAGAAGGGAGGAAGGCAAAAGAAAGGAAATTATAGGCCAGTTAGCCTAACCTCAGTGGTTGGGAAAGTGTTAGAGTCTAATACTCGAGGTACTTGGAGATTAATGATAAAATAAGTCAAAGTCAGCATGGCTTCTGGAAAGGGAAGTCTTGCCTGACAAATCTGTTGGAGTTCTTTGAGGGAGTAACATGCAGAGTGGACAAAGAAGAGGCAGCTGATGTCATTTACTTGGAATTTCAGAAGGCATTTGATAAGGTGCCATGCATGAGTCTCCTTAACAAGATGAAATTCTATGGCGTTACAGGAAAAATACTGGCATGGATAGAGGAATGGCTGACAGGCAGGATGCAGTGAGTGGGAATGAAGGGGTTTGGCTGTTTGGCTGCCAGTGACTAGTGGTGTTGCTCAGGGGGCACATTGTTTGTCAATAATTTGGATAATGGAATTGATAGCTATGTGGCAAACTCTGCGGATGAGACGACAATAGGTGGAGGGGTAGGTAGTCCAGAGGAAGCAATATAATTGCAACAGGACTTGGGTAATTTGGATGAATGGCCAAAAAAGATGGCAGATGGAATACAGTGTTGGGAAATGTACAATAATGCATTTTGGTAAAAGGAACAACAGTGCAGACCATTAACTAAATGGGAAGAAGTTTCAAACATCAGAGGTGTAGAGGGACTTAGGAGTCCTTGTGCAAGACTCCCGGAAGGTTAATTTACAACTTGAGTCTGCGTTGAAGAAGGCAAATGCAATGTTGACATTTATGTCAAGGGGAATAGAATATAAAAGCAAGGAGATAATGCAAGCCTTTATAAGACACTAGTCAGGTTATACTTGGAGTATTGTCAACAGTTTTGGGCCCTATATCTCAGAAAGGATGTGTTGTCATTGGAGAGAGTCCAGAGGAGGTTCACGAGGATGATTCCAGGAATGAAGGGGTTAACATATGAGGAGCATTTGGCAACTTGGGGCCTATACTCACTGAAATTTAGAAGATTGTGGGGGATCTAATTGAAACCTACCAAAAGACTAGATAGGGCGGTTACAGAAAGGATATTTCCAATGGTGGTGGTATCCAGAACTAGAGAGCACAGCCTCAAAATTGAAGGGCAACCATTTGAAAAGAGGTATGGAGGATTTTTTTTAGCCAGAGAGTGGTGAATCTGTGGAATGCTCTGCCACGGACTGCGGTGGAGGCAAAGTCCGTGGTTACACTTAACACAGAATTTGAATATTTCCTGATCAGTCAGGGCATCAAAGATATGGCGAGAAGGCAGATGTAAGGTGTTGAGTGGGATCCGGAATCAGCCGTGATGGAATGGTGGAGCAAACTCAATGGGCTGAATGGCCTAATTTTGCTCTTATGTCTTATGGTTTTATGGTCTTATAAGAACTGAGAGTGTGGAGGGGAGAGAGTCATTATAAAGAAAGTGTGGGTTGAGGCAGGAGCTGAAGAACGATAGGTGGAACAAGGTGAAGAGGGAAATAATGGAAGCACGATGAGAAACCAGGGAAAAAGGGAGAACAGGGAGTCTGGGTTATTTAAAGCTGGTAAACAATATTCATATTTTCACTCCAGATCCCTGCATGTGCTGACTCTGCTACACTTTTCTAGTAACCTTTAATTGGTCACTGAGTGTCTGTGGAAAGAGTTCATGTTTAAGGTTGGCAACCTTTTAACAGAGTCGATTGGTGCACCTTTGGATATTGAGCGCTAATTTACTTTCATTTTCTTGGTAATTTTAGATCAGCATGCTGATGATCAATTGATTAGCAGGTATATCAGGGAAGCTGCACCAGTCTTTGACACACTCATCACATTTTTGCTTTCTCTATTTTCATCATGTCTCCATATTTACTGCTGCTGCACAGTTACCAAATTTTGTGATACTAAACCTGATTCTGATTCAGAGAAGAAGTAGTTTCCTTTCACAAAGCTGCCCGGCCATGTCAGTGCATATAAGGTTGAACATTCATGATTAAACAAATGAATTTTAGCAGAAACTTCACCCATGGCACATCTAGCACCATTTAAAGTGCACTTCGAGTTCAGTTTCTAACTTCCTTTTCCTTAATTACTTTACAAAACAAAGAAGGGGTGGCATTCATCTTGGTTGATAACACACAAAAAGTGATAGTAAGCTCATTTTGCAGCACATCTTCTTGTCCATTATTAGGCTGAGTGTGAAGTAGATTTGCTATTGCTCCCTTTGTGCAGTTGCCTAGCAACAAGGTTTCACTCCCTGGATTTTGCAAAAAAAAAGGATTATCATCAATGTTAAGATTGTGGAAAGGGCTGCAATTAGGTCTTATTATAAAGAATTCTTTCAAATCTTGTAATCAAGTGTTCTGACTATCCTTGAAGATAATGATAAACCTAAAGGGAGATGGCTTAACAAAATAAGAAAACAAGAATCAGATATGCTGAGTAACACGCCCAAAATGCTGGAGGAATTCAGCAGGTCAGGCAGCATCTATGGAAATAAATAGACAGTCGACCTCGAGGGCTGAAACCGTTCTTCAGGTCTGTAAAGCAAGCAGGAAGAAGCCAGGATAAGCGGTGGGGGAGAGAAAGGAATACAAACTTGCAGGTGATAGCTGAGACCAGTTGAGGGGAAATGTGGGTGGGTGGAGAGGGAGCATGAAGTAAGAGTCTGAGGGGTGATTGGTGAAAGAGGTAAGGGGTTGAAGAAGAAGGATTCTGTTAAGAGAGGAGAAAGGGAAGGAAGAGGGGCACCAGAGGGAGGTGACTGGCAGGTAAGAAGAAGAAAAGGGGTAAAGGGGAGTCAGAATTGGGAATGGAAAAGAGAGAAGGAGGAGAGAGGAGAAATTACCGGAAGTTAGAGAAAACAATGTCCATGCTGTCAGGCTAAAGGTTACCTGGAGAGCATTTTCAGGTATTGCTCTTCCAACCTGATTTTGGCCTCATCCTCCCTTGCAATTCTTTTTACTGGCTATTTAACTCTTCGCACTTTCAGGGTCTTAACCTAAAGTGTTGACAATTCACTTTTGGCTCCACAATGCTGCTTTACCCCTTACTGAAAGTTCTTTCAGCCATTTATTTTAAGGCAAAATTTGCAAGGGTTAATTTTCAGGTCAAATTTGCCAAGGATAGTGGTAGAGGCAGATACAGTAAGTACATTTCAGAAACATGGCAAATAGAAGTCAGAAAGATGGAGGGCTATATAGAAGGGAAGTGTTAGACTGGTCTTAGGATATGTTAAAGGGTTGACTCAAGATCATGAGCCAAAGAGTCTGTATTGCGCTGCAGTGATCAATGCTCAATGTTCTAGTAACCAGTTAAACTACCAGCCCACACCTTTTGTGGTCAAGATCTAACTGGAGCTTCTGGCGTTCGAAGGCAGCAGCAGTTCCACTATCATCACTGCGCCAAGAGAAAATGTTATTTAACTATAGAACCATAGAACCATAGAACATTACAGCACAGAAACAGGCCTTTTGGCCCTTCTTGGCTGTGCCAAACCATTTTTCTGCCTAGGCCCACTGACCTGCACCTGGGCCATATCCCTCCAAACCCCTCTCATCCATATACCTGTCCAAGTTTGTCTTAAATGTCAAAAGTGAGCCCACATTCACCACTTCATCTGGCAGCTCATTCCACACTCCCACCACTCTCTGCGTGAAGAAGCACCCCCCCCCAATGTTCCCTTTAAACTTTTCCCCCTTCACCCTTAACCCATAACCTCTGGTTTTTTTCTCCCCTGGCCTCAGTGGAAAAAGTCTGCTTGCATTCACTCTATCTATACCCAACATAATTTTATACACCTCTATCAAATCACCCCTCATTCTTCTACGCTCCAGTTAATGAAGTCCTAACCTATTCAACCTTTCTCTGTAACTTGGTTTCTCAAGTCCCAGTAACATCCTTGTAAACCTTATGTGCCCTCTTTCAACCTTATTAATATCCTTCCTATAATTAGGTGACCAAAACTGCACACAGTACTCCAAATTCGATCTCACCAATGTCTTATACAACCTCACCATTACATTCCAACTCATACTCAATACTTTGATTTATAAAGGCCAATGTTCCAAAAGCTCTCTTCACAACCCTATCTACTTGTGATGCCACCTTTAGGGAATTATGTATCTGTACTCCCAGATCCCTCTGTTCTACTGCACTCCTCAGTGTCCTACCATTTACCTTGTATGTCCTACCTTGGTTTGACCTTCCAAAGTGCAATACCTCACACTTATCCGCATTAAACTCCATCTGCCATTTTTCTGCCCATTCCTCCAACTGGTCCAAATCCCTCTGCAAGCTTTGAAAAACCTTCCTCACTGTCCACTACACCTCCAATCTTTGTATCATCAGCAAATTTGCTGATCCAATTTGCCACATCATCCAGATCATTGATATAGATGACAAATAACAATGGACCCAGCACTGATCCCTGTGGTACACCACTAGTCACAGACCATATAGATATGGTGAAGATCGCAACTCACTGTCTGAACATATGGAAGCAGGAAACCTTATTTTAAAAAGTACTTGCAGGACCATAACCTGCACAGCTCCAGAACAAGGACTGGGAAGTGAACTTCTGGCTAGCATGCACACAATAGTCCAAATCCCCTCCTCCTATGCTTTATGTTTCTATAATACTGGCAATTCAACTTTTCTATCATTGGTTGAGATGCTTTTATGTTATTGAAACAATAGAAGGGAACAGGACCAAATGTTATTCTTTGTCTTTGCTGTGTTTAATCAAGTTACTTGTTCTAATTTATCTTCTGTCTGTCATGCCTCTTAGCAGAGGCAGCATTTAGAATGAAATGAGCTGTAAATCAAGTTTGACATGAGGTAAAAGTTTACTGGGGCACAATATTGTGGAGCTTATCTAATGTCGACTGAAATAGGGTCCCAAATGTACACAGCTGGGAAATAGAACTTGTTGTAAATTAGCAATGGAGTAGCAACATTTTTACAGAGAATGTCATTTTTTACATTATTTATTTAGCCAGTAGCAAGTTCTTATCTAAACGAACAAGCAAGTAGGATTTTATAGAAACTCTTATTTTTTTTGTAGTTAGGTTTTTTTTGAACTTTGAATCTTTTTAGGTTGTATTTTCGGATCCTAGTCCTACTGCCCATCATATCCATGCTGGTCTTTATTGCCCCTCTAACACTAATCCCATTTGCTCACATTAGGTTCACACATTTCTATGCCTTGCTTATTCAAGTGCTTGCCTAAATGTGTCGTAAGTCAGGTAATTTTATTAGATTCCACCCAGATACAGTATAAACCACCCTCCACATAAAAATATACTTTTTTCTTCAAGTCTGCTTTAAAACTATCTGCTATCCCTCATGTTAAACCTCTTGATTTGATGCCCCTTCCATGAGGAGAAAAGGACTCTATCCTATACTATCTATGACTTTCTAATCTTATATACCTCCACCAGATCAACCCTCAGCCTTCTTTACTGCATAGAAATCAAGCAGAACCTAGTCAGAGTCTCCTTACAACTCGTCCTACCTAACAGCAATATTCCAGTGAATCTTTGCATCCTCTCTAATAAAACCATATCCTTTCTAGAATGAAGTGACCAAACTTGTACACAATACACTATGTGCCACCTAATCAGTATTTAGTAAGTTTACAACATAATGTCCTAACTTATACATCTTATGCCACAACCTGTGAAGACAAACACTCTATCTTCAAAGTTCATATCAACACGTACAAACAAGCTGGATGATCTCAGCAAGTTGGGCAGCATCCGTAGAAAGGAGCAGTCAGCGCCTCAGCCCGAAGCGTTGACTACGCCTTTCTACAGATGCTGCCCGATCTGCTGAGTTCATCTAGCATGTTTGTATGTGTTGATTTGACCACAGCATCTGCAGTGTACTTTGTGTTTACTATTCAATATTCAAAGTTTGGTCAAAGTACATATATGTCACCATATACAAGTCTGAGATTCATTTTCTTGTGGGCATATTCAAGAAATTAATCAAATGATAACCATAAGAGAGTCAATGAAAGACTGCAGCAACCTGGGCATTCAACCACTGTGCAAAAGGCAACAAACTGTGCAAATGCAAAAAAAATACTAAATAAGGAATTAGCATCAAAAACGTATCTTCACCATCCTATCTACCTTTGTAGGCAACTATAGTCTTGAAGTCCAAGGTAAAGTTTTGAAGGTTCAGATGTTCATTTAATATCAAAGTATGTATGCAGTATAAAACTCTAAGATTCTTCTTCTCCAGAGAGCCACGAAACAAAAAAAATCATGGAAGTCATTCAAAGAAAAACATCAACTCCCACCCACAGAAAAACAAATCAGCAAACAACAAGAACATCAATTCCCCCAACCCCCTCCGCACAAAAAGACTTTTAAAATGCACCAAATTTAAATTGTGCAGCAGTAGCAAGGGCATCAACCCCCTGTGCCCCCCCCCCAAATTATATCACTCAGACAGCAACAAGAAAGAACAGGTGAAAACACAAAATACACGAGACATAAAACCAGAAAGAGTCCAATCCAGTCCAGACCCAGATATCAGAGTATCTTGGTAACAACCTCCAATGGGGGAGGGGGAGGGACCTTTATATATATATCTGAAGGTCTATTTGTCCATCAATATTGCTTAGTGCCTAGCATTTACTGTATATGTCCTCTTCACAGATGATTCTTCACCCTGCATTTTTGAACTTAATCTTCACGTTCCGAAGCTTCATCTAACTTTTCATTTGATCTGAACGGTGCTCTAGCCTTAGACAACCCGCCTGTAAGTTAAGTTCTCAACCTGTAAATTAGGTTTATCTGCCATTTATTTTCCCCCATTACTCCCTCACCTGCATTATTTTCCAGTGGTCCAATATCAATTATCACCTCCCTTTTACTCTTTATATAAATGAAAAACTATTGGTATCCTGCTTTATATTATTGGCTAGTCTACCCTCATATTTCATCTTTTCCCTCCTTATAGCTTTTTAAGTTGCCTTTTACTGGATGTTAATAGCTTCCCAATCATCCAACCCCACTCACTTTTGCTACCTTATATGCCCTTTCCTTGGCTTTTCTGCAGTCCTTAATTTCCTTTGCCAGCTACAGTTGCCTATTCCTGCCATTTGAGAACTTCTTCCTCTGTGGGATATATCTATCCTACGTCTTGTGAACTATTCCCAGAAACTTCACCCATCTCTGCTCTGCCGTCATCCCCGCCAGTATCCTCCACCAATCCACCTGGATTGGTCTCTCTCATGCCTCTGTAATTCCCTTTATTTCATTGTGATACTGATACATGTGAGTCATGCTTCCCCATCTCAAATTGCAGTATGAATTCAATCATATTGCGATCATTGTCTCCTAAGGGTTCCTTTACATTAAGCTCCCTAATAAGATTTGGGTTATTACAGTACACCCAATCTAAGATGGTGTTTTCCCGAGAGGGCTCAAGCACAAGCTGCTCTAAAATGCCATCTAGTAGGCAAACCACAAATTTCCTCTTTTGCAATCCGACACCAACCTGATTTTCCCAATCCCCTTACATATTGAAGTCCCCCTTTACAATTGTGTCATTACCTTTATTAAAGTGGCATGCAAAAGTTTGAGCACCCCAAGAGAATTGAGCTCTCAGATAACTTTTACCAAGGTTTCAGACCTTAATTAGCTTGTTAGGACTATGGCTTGTTCACAATCATTGTTAGGAATGGCCAGGTGATGCACATTTCAAAGCTTTATAAATACCCTGACTCCTCAAACCTTGTCCCAACAATCAGCAGTGATGGGCTCCTCTAAGCAGCTGCCTAGCACTCTGAAAGTTAAAATAAATGATGCCCACAAAGCAGGAGAAGGCTATAAGAAGATAGCAAAGCCTTTTCAGGTAGCCATTTCCTCAGTTTGTAATGTAATTAAGAAATGCAGTTAACAGGAACGGTGGAGGTCAAGTTGAGGTTTGGAAGACTGAGAAAACTTTCCAAGAGAACTGCATGCAGGATTTCTAGAAAGGCAAATCAAAACCCCTGTTTGACTGGAAAAGACCTTCAGGAAGATTTAGCAGACTCTGGAGTGGTGATGCACTGTTCTACTATGCAGCGACACCTGCACAAATATGACCTTCATGGAAGAGTCATCAGAAGAAAACCTTTCCTGCATCCTCGCCACAAAATTCAGCATCAGAAGTTTGCAAAGGAACATCTAAACAAGCCAGATGCATTTTGGAAACAAGTCCTGTAGACTGATGAAGTTAAAATAGAACTTTTTGGCCACAATGAGCAAAGGTTTGGAGAAATAAGGGTGCAGAATTTCATGAAAAGAACACCTCTCCAATTGTTAAGCACGGGGGTGGATCGATCATGCTTTGGGCTTGTGTTGCAGCCAGTGGCACGGGGAACATTTCACTGGTAGAGGGAAGAATGAATTCAATTAAATACCAGCAAATTCTGGAAGCAAACATCACATCACCTGTTTTTTTTTAAAAAAAGCTGAAGATGAAAAGAGGATGGCTTCTACAACAGGACAATGATCCTAAACACACCTCAACATCCACAATGGACTACCTCAAGAGGCGCAAGCTGAAGGTTTTGCCATAGCCCTCACAGTCCCCCGACCTAAACATCATTGAAAATCTGTGGATAGACCTCAAAAGAGCAGTGCATGCAAGATGGCCCAAGATTCTCACAGAACTAGAAGTCTATTGCAAGGAAAAATGGGTGAAAATCCCCTAAACAAGAATTGAAAGACTCTTAGCTGGCTACAGAAAGTGTTTACAAGCTGTAATACTTGCCAAAGGGGGTGTTACTAAGTACTGACCATGCAGTGTGGCAAACTTTTGCTTCAGGCCCTTTTCCTTTTTTGTTACTTTGTAACTGTAAAAGATGGAAATAAAAAAGTATCTTGCTTAAAATATTAAAGAAATGTGTCATCTTTAACTTTATGCCTTTTGGAAATCAGGTCATCTTTTACTCACTTAGCTATTCACAGTAACAGAAATTTTGACCAAAAGGGGTGCCCAAACTTTTGCAAAGCCACTGTACATACCTTTTCCAGCTCCCTTTGCAATCTCAACTCCATCTTCACCACTATTTGGAGGCCATATATGATTCCCATAGTGGTTCTATCACCCTTGCAATTCTTAACTCCACCCACAAAGATACAACATTCTTTGACTCTATGTAACTTCTCTTTATAGTTGTAATTCCTTTAAGCTTCCAACTATGGCCTTCTTTCAGCCACAAGCTAAAGATGTCCACAATGTCATGCTGACCAATCTCTAATTACGCCATCCACCTTATTCTGAATGCCTTGTGCATTTAAAGGCAGCACCCTCGGTCCTGCATTCTTCCCCCTTTTGATTTTTGCCTCTGTGATACAATTTAATTCTTTGATGAGTCTGCATTTGCACCCAATCGTTGACTTGTCCTTCCTTACATTCATGTTGCACCCTTGTGTTTACTCATCTCTGTGAACTGAGGCTGCGGCCTGCAACTAATAGGCTCCTGAAACAGGCAGTGATGGGAAATAATCCCAGCTTGCTGGTACTGCAAAGCATTGTGCCAACTGCTGTGAAATTTAGTTTCTGGCAGCAGCACATTGCAATGCATAATAAAAACTTATTAATAACTATATGTATGTATAAGAAATAAATTCAATAAGAAGTGCAAAAAGAGAGGGGAAAAACACTGAGGAAGTGTCCATGGATTCATTATACATTCAACAGCATGATGGTAGAGGGGAAGAAGCTGTTCCTGAAATGTTGAGTGTGTATCTTCAGGCTCCTATCCCTCCCACTTGATGGTGGAAATGAGAAGAGAGCAAGTCCTCCGTGATGTCCTGGGTCTTTAATGATGGATGCCACCTTTTTGAGGCAACATCTTTTGAAAATGTCCTGGATGCTGGGGAGGCAAGTGCCTATGATGGAGCTGGCAGAGTTTGCAACTTTCTACTGACTTCTCCCATCCTGTGCATGGCTTCTCCATACCAGATGGTGATCCATTCAGTTAGAATGCTTGTCACAGTACATCTGTAGAAGTTTGTGCGCATCTTTGGTGACATTCCAATTATTCTCAAACTCTTAATGAAACATAGCCCTTGTCATATTTCTTCTGTGATTGCATCAATGTGTTGAGCCCAGAATAGATCTTTAGAAATGCTGACAGCCAGGGACTTGAAAGTGCTCACCCTTTTCACTTCTGATCCCTCGATGAAGACAGGTGTGGCACCTTGGTACATGTGACAATAGTAAATCAATTCCACTTCCAATATATATTGCCATTCAAGTTTCCCTAATCTTGCCATCTTTGAGATTCACACTTCCTGGGATATGCTGTCCCTAAACCCTGTACAATTCTATTTTAAAAGACTTGTTTTACCTGCAACACCTGCATTTCCAATTTACCTTTGCTAGGTCTTCCCTTATGCTGTTGAAATCAGTCTCCTCTTAAGTTTAGGGTCTCAACCTACAGATTGCACTGTTGTTATACTTCCAACCCCATGCCAGATTCATTTAAATTGTCTTGAAAAGCAGGAGGCAAACTTCCCCACAAGAACATTGAGCCCCTTCCAGTTTTGATGCAACCTGTCTTTCTTGTACAGGTCCCATCTGTCCCAAAAGTGGTTGCAATGACCTACAAACCTAAAGTCCTCCCTCATGCATCTGCTCTCCAGACATATGGTCATCCATCCTGTTCTCCTACTTCTACCCTCACTAGACTATGAGCACAAGGGTTAATATTTAGATTATAACTACAGATCCTGCTTATTTTCTTATCCAGATGAAGTGCCTGAAACCAAAATGTCAGCTATCCATTGCCCTTCGTAAATGCTAACTCAGGTGGTGTTAAAGATATAAGAATGTGGCAGCCCATGCGGTCAGATGATTCAGCTTGATGATTGTAATTCCTGATGTGACATCAAGCCAAGTTCAGTGATATAACATTATCTGCTCTCAGCCAGGTGATTTTGCTTAGCAACTCAATTGATGCTTTAGTGGGAGGAGAGAAAAATAAATACGAGCTCAGGTTCCTGTTCTGCGGTCCACGTTGATGAGAGTAGTTGTTGGAGAAATACAGATGAGAGCCAGGTTGTCTTTCTCTTTAAAGTTCAAAGGCCTAGTGCCTCACCCACTCTCTAAGCTCGGGTACGAGGAGAGGACCACTTGCAGTAAGAATTCCAGAAAAGAATACTCCATCATAACGTAGTAGTGCTTTCAAAATAAATATTTATATATACAAGGGTTTTAATGGAGAAGAAAGCTGAATCACATTTTTAAATGACCTGATCTCAAATTTTAAAAAAACCAAGGTCACTCCCTGTACACTTTCTTATTTTCCTAGAATGACCGTGTTTCTTCTGTACCTCTCTCTCAGCTACCAGCTAGATACAGGATTTTTCATTTACCTTGTGGAATATTACTCGACAAAACCTAAGTATAACCTGTAGTTGCCATGGTAATACACTGTCAGGCAAAGCTCTGACCTGAATCATGACTGAGGTGAATAGGACCCTGAAGGGCAACCATAACAAATGCTGCAGAGAGCTCCTGTTAATTATGGGCCAGTTGGAGAAATTGCTCCAAGAGATTGTTGTAGCAAATTGACTTTCTTTTCAAAGAACTGTAATAACGTACAATTTGTTCCTTTCACTATGAATTATCATTTCACAGCCTTGATGTTTGATTCATCTGGAGTCTGATCTCTACGAATCTGATGGTGCAGCTTTTAAACTATAGGAATAGCAATGCACTGACTTGGGGGATGCAATATAGTGTTTGAATCCTGTTGTGGGAACAGTAGGATTTAAATTTACACATTAATCTGGAATTTTTGAGAGGGGGGAAATTTGTGAAATGTAAGAAGGAAGTGTATTGTCCTTACCATTGAAGGCTATTTATATCTGTGTGTGTGTGTGTATATATATATATTTGTTCCTTTCATAGACCCCACCATGACATCTCCTTGCATTTATCATCAAGTCCCCTACCACTAGGTTCAAGAACAGCCTCGCCCCCCTCATCCATTCAGGTCTAGAATCAACCTGCACAGCTATCACCCACAACCTTCTACTCCTTCCCCCTCACCACCTTATTCTGGCTCTGTCCCCTTCCTTTCCAGCCTGAAATGTTAACCATTTCTTCTGCTCCATAGATGCTTCCTGACTTGTTGAGCTCCGCAAGCATATTTTATATTTTTTGCCCACCCATTTACACTCCACCTTATCTAGTCTCACTTATTTTCTGCCAGCTCCCACCTTTCCTCCCCCTAGCTTCTTATTCTGGCTTCTTCTCCCTATCTTTCAGTCCTGATGAAGGGTCTCAGCCCTAAGTATTGGATTACTCATTCACCCCCATAGATGCTGCCTGACTTGCTGAATTCCTCCAGCATTTTGTGTGTGTTGCTCAAGATATCCAGCAACTGCAGAATTTCTTCTGAACTATCCTGACTAGTTCCTCAGCAGAGCAAACAAATGACGACTGTGTACTACGATGGACTTTGATGTTTCTTCCAATTTTTTTCTTATATAGTTTTGTACATTTCATATTATTCTTGTGAATGCAGTGTCTCTACTGTTATAGAAATATAGAAACATAGAAAATAGGTGCAGGAGTAGGCCATTCGGCCCTTCGAGCCTGCACCGCCATTCAGTATGATCACGGCTGATCATCCAACTCAGAACCCTGTACCTGCTTTCTCTCCATACCCCCTGATCCCTTTAGCCACAAGGGCCATATCTAACTCCCTCTTAAATATAGTCAACGAACTGGCCTCAACTGTTTCCTGTGGCAGAGAATTCCACAGATACACCACTCTCTGTGTGAAGAAGTCTTTCCTCATCTCGGTCCTAAAAGGCTTCCCCTTTATCCTTAAACTGTGACCCTTCGTTCTGGACTCCGCCAACATCGGAAACAATCTTCCTGCATCTAGCCTGTCCAATCCCTTTAGAATTTTATACATTTCAATAAGATCCCCCCTCAATCTTCTAAATTCCAGTGAGTATAAGCCTAGTTGATGCAGTCTTTCTTCATATGAAAGTCCTGCCATCCCAGGAATCAATCTGGTGAACCTTCTTTGAACTCCCTCTATGGCAAGAATATCTTTCCTCAGATTAGGGGACCAGAACTGCACACAATACTCCAGGAGTGGTCTTGCCAAGGCCTTGTACAACTGCAGTAGAACCTCCCTGCTCCTGTACTCAAATCCTCTTGCTATGAATGCCAACATACCATTTGCCTTTTTCACCGCCTGCTGTACCTGCATGCCCACCTTCAATGACTGGTGTACAATGACACCCAAGTCTCGTTGCATCTCCCCTTTTCCTAATCGGCCACCATTCAGATAATAATCTGTTTTCCTGTTCTTGCAACCAAAATGGATAGCCTCACATTTATCCACCTTAAATTGCATCTGCCATGAATTTGCCCACTCACCTAACCTATCCAAGTCACCCTGCATCCTCTTAGCATCCTCCTCACAGCTCTGTGCCTTTGATACTGTTGTAACTTTTTCATTGCACCTGTGCATACATGTAAAGTACTTAAGCATATGACAATAGATTTGATATGACTGTGAAATATTAGGAGCTGGAGGAGGCCATTTAGTCACTCATCTGCTCCATCATCGAATTTGATCAAGGCCTCAGCTCCTCTTTCTGCTGCCCACACTCCATGATAGTCCAAAGTTTCTGGCCAAAGCAAGCTTGAATATATTAAATAAATCTTCCTCCACTGCTCTCCTACTGTTTGTTCATGCAAAGTTCGGGAAGTTGCAATGAACTGGGTATGTTAGGACATAGTTACCTTCACACCTAATTGATGATCAATGTGCCTATGGAACAAGATCACTGCTAAAGTGGGAAATGTTGGTTAATCATTTTCTCTTCAAGATTTAAAATTCAAGATTCAAGTTTATTTGTCACGTATGCTTCAAAACATACAGTGAAATGTGTTGTTTGTGTTAACAACCAACACACCCAAGGGTATTTTAGGGCAGCCTTCAAGTGTCACTACACATTCAGGCACCAACAATGAATGCCCACAATGCTTGGCAGAACAACACAGAACACACCAAGCTAAAAACAACAACAGAAACAAGCCCAGTTAATCCCTTCCACCTATGCCCATGGTATTGTCTGTAGTATCTGACAATGACAGGGCAACATATTTAAAATGGAAAAGCCATTTCACTGGGGCAGTTACACTTTCCAGATCCAGTGGTACAAGTCTTTGTCACTAATGGAGACTTCTTTGGTTGCACTGAATGACCATGACTTCTGTGCCTTGTCATTCCCTTCGCTCTTCATGAAGCGTTGCAGAGTTGCTGAAGATAAAGGATTAATGTAAGATGGATGTGTGATTGTCAGTATGGACTCAGTAGGGCAAAGAATATATTTTCCTGTCACATTGTTATTTGTCTGTATACCAGAAGACCCTTGGGGCACAGCTGATCAAGAAGTGTTAAAGAACATTTGAAGAGCTAACATATCAGAAGAAAGGTACAGTTTTTACTCTTTGCGTTTCTTTAAGAACAATTTAAAAGTAACATTTATCACAGCATTCTATATTTCCATTGGTAATGGATATACAGAGTCGTTTAAACCCAGTGGACGTGGACTCGGGCCTGCAGGCACCAGGCTTTGACCTCCTTTGCAAACTCGCAGAGATTCTAAATCTCAGCTCATTACAAAAGTACTTGCATGGGCCAAATGAGAGAAAACATTAAAAACATGGAACAGCAGACTTGACAGATGTTTTAACACGGTCATACACTCTTAATTGACACATGGACCAGAGTTTTGGTATTTTTATTTGAACTGAAGAATGAAAACTGATCATTTGATAGAGAAGGAGTTAACACTTCAGGAAGATGGCCTTGCATTCTGCTGCTTACTCATTGGCTAATGGCTAAGAGCACTATGAATGCACTTTCTCATTATCATCCAATGTACTTTGGATCAGATCTTCCTCAGAAAGGCTAATCTCTCTTTCTGTCTCCATCAATGCTCAATGCTTCTTGTTCTTATTTTAGATTTGCTCATCCTCAGTCTATTGTTTTAAAAAAAAAGCTGATAATTGTCTATCCAATCATTCAGGCTGAAGAAAAAAGAGCTTAAAATTTACAGAATTTGCCTGAACAGTAATGTTAATATTGCTGTTCATTGTTACATAGATGCACTTAAGGTATGACCCAATTGAGTTAATATTTTCTTAATTCTCATTCACAGATTGGCCTTTGCTATGGAACTTAGCATCTGAATATGGTAGGTTGTTCCTATAGTATATCTCGAATTTTTCTTTCTAGAGAAATAGTTATCACCCATAAGACCATAAGGCATGGGAACAGAATTATGCCATTTGGCCCATTGAGTCTGCTCCACCATTCCATCATGGCTAATTTATTATCCCTCTCAACTTCATTTTCCTGCCTTCTGACCATAACCTTTGACGCCCTGACGGATCAAGAACCAATCAATCTCCGCTTTAAATACACCTAATGACTCAGCCTCCACAGCCATCTGTGGCAATAAAGTCCACAGATTCACCACCCTCTGGCTCAAGAAATTCCTCATCATCTAAAGCAATGTCCTTCTATTGCTGTGCCCGCTGGTCCTCTACTCTTGCGCTACAGGAAACAAGTGTCTCCACATCTGCTCTGATTCTAGGCTGTTCAATATTAGCTAGGTTTCTATGAGGACCCTCCCCACCCCCTTTATTCTTCTAAACTACAATGAGTACAGGCCCAGAGCCATCAAACACACCTCACACATTAACCCTTTCATTCCCAGGATCATTCTTTTGAATTTCCTCTGCATCCTCCCCACAATCAGTAAGAAAAAAAGTTTTTTTTTTAAGAATTAGTTAAGCACTGATTTTTTAAGTGTTTATTTTTCATTAAAGTTCTTGCAATCAATCAAGTGTAACCTGAACCATTGAATGCAATTTTCTGTCTACTCATTGGTTAATAGATCTTTGCGCATGGACGTTCAGAATACATTTTCCCATCATTATCCTGTGTGCTTTGGATCAAGTTTTCAAAAGCAGATTGACAGGTTGATCCAGGTTAATTGTTCACTGTGATGGAGGGGTCAAAAATTCAGGCACATGAGATAAAATCGAGGACATTAAGCATAGCAAGGCAAATGTTATCACCCAAATGAATACTAAATTTGTCGAATAGATAACAGAGGAGGTTAAGTGGTAATAAAGAAATATGGACAATTGGTGAAGTGATTATGAAATAGTAGCTGGATTTTAACATAGTGCAGTCTCCATTTTAAACACGGGAGAGGAACCTTCCACCCTCCAGACTGGTTGAGTACCTGAGGACTCTTAAATCTTAATGCTACGGGCTATGACCCGTCATTAAAAAGCCGTTCACATCAGAACTCCCGCACTCGGTTGGGTGTGTTTTACAGCAGTCTCTGGTGACCCAAGTACTATTCGGGGTTAGAAGTACTCTTTAGAATGCAGCCGTCCTTTATACATGCAGATTATTTTTATGGCTGCCTCTGGAATTGGAGAACAGTAGCACAGTGCTTAAGTTCCTGAACCAGCAACCAGGGGTCTGAATCATTGAGCCAAGAACATGACTTTGAATTGCACTGCAGCAACTGGGAATTTTAATACAAGTAAAGAAGTTATAACTGGAAATACAAAATAAATAGGCATTTATGGAACTATGAGAACTCATCAGGATCACTGATATAGACTTGTACTGCACAGTAACAGTTTCTTCAGCCCATCACATCCATACCAACATTTATGACCTTCTACACTGATTCTACCCACCTGCATTAGGGCCATACTCTATACCAGGGGTGGCCAAACCACGGCTCATGAGCCACATGCGGCTGTTTGGCATTCAATGTGCGGCTCATGGAAATATGTTGGTTGACCTCCTTTTTACCACGTGCTGCCATTGTGTAGAAATGAATGGGAAAGCATTTTGGCAATAAATAGAACCACGGGAAATCCCTTGAGACTTAATTTCATCGCTCAAGAGTTGGTGAGAATTGCTACGTGGCACCGAAGACAGCTTGAAGACAGAGGCATGAGTTTCAAAATACATGAGGTAGATCTACGTCATTTGGCGCTCAAAGTGTTGGTGAGTCTAGGCCCGGCCTCACTCACGTCATGTACATTAACGCAGTGTAACACAGGACGTTGAATTGTGCAGACCTAGTTGGTACACTGCAGATACAAGTTTTGTTTACAAGCGTCTGTGAAAATTTTGTGAAGGAAGATGGTGTCGCATTGTAAGAATTTTAAAATCGTAAGAAAGAAAAATATGAAGATGAAAACAGACATTTTAAGCCACAGTGGGAGGAAAATTTTGCATTCGCTGTTACAGGAGGTAAACCATTGTGTCTTATCTGCAATGTGTCACTCAGTCATTACAATGCCAGTAATTTGAAAAGCCACTATGAAACAAATCATAAAACCTTTTCGGCTGATTATCCACGTAAATCCAAATTACAGAAAAACAAATTAACTGTGTTAAAATCATCTCTAAATAGCCAGCAGACACTGTTGACAATGTTCAGTAAGGAAGCCGATACAATGACTGAAGCTAGTTTTGTTATGTCATGGAATATTGCTCATGCTAAGCGCCCATATTCTGATGGCGAATCTGGTAAGAAGAATATAGCTGAAGTTGTTGCAGTGTTAGATCCAAATAATGCAAAACTTCAGAGACTAATAGCACAAACACCAGTTCCACACCACTCTACAGAGAGGCCTATCTCCCAGATCAGTGTTGATGTTGCAGGCAAAATGCAAAATGATATAAAGAATTCCCTTACATTCAGCTTAGCTCTTGACAAACCTAAGCCTTAGAAAAATAAATATCATTAAAAATATCTCAGTTTTTTTCCCTTTTATTTTGGCAGTCTAATCTTATGTTACTGAAATGCAAATTCACATATTTTTCTTAAATGTTCCTGTAGTTTATTACCGTTTTAAATTCAATATAATTAAAACAATGATCAGTCAGGATTTTGAAAACATTTGGCATATATGTACATTTTGATTACTGAAACTAATACAAATTAACAGTTTAAAAACTACATGCATGAATAAATATTATTCCATACATGTATTTCTTAAAATTTGTATAAAATGGTTGTAACAAAATGTGTATGTAACAATAAAAATGTGTGTGTAAGTTTGTTCATGTCTTGCGGCTCTCAAACATCTGAAGTTAATCGTATGTGGCTCTTACAGTAAGTGAACTTTGCCACCCCTGTTCTATACCTTCTATGCAAGGCATCTTCTGTGGATCGAGATCGATGGAGTAATCCAGGGCTTTGCTGTCTCTGAGAAAATTACAGGAAGTGAACTCTAACTCTTGAGGACTCAAGGCGAAGAACTTTGAGATGGGATGCGAGTTGGTGATTACTTCATTTTGCCGCTTAATGCTTTAATTATTCACCGATTAAAGTAACGAGGAAGATTGAAACATTGAGGCGAATGCAGAAGATGAGCGAGGGTTCAGCAGCGACTGTCTCTGGTGCTGGAGGACCTTGTGTGGCCTATCGCTGTGCCTGGAGGGTAGGCTTCTGCACCTGAGCTACACTTCTTTCTTCCATGATGTTGGAGGATATTACCAAGGCTATGTGTTGACTGATTTGGTCTATGGACTATGGGCTTTTTCAGTATTATGGTTTTTATATTCTGTGTTGTTGCCTGTTCTTTCACATTGTTTTTTGTGCGGGGGAGTGGGGTTTGGGACTGATGTTCTTGGTGCATGTTTTGTGCAGGAGGAAGTATGTCTGGGGCTGATGTTCTTGTTGCATTTCATGCAGGGTGGGGATTTGGGTGCCAATGTTCTTGTTGCATGTTGTACAGGGGAGAGGGATATCGGAGGCCAAGGTTTTTGTTATGTTTTGTGCGGGGTAGGAGGACTTAGGTGTGGGAATGTTGATGATCGTGTTGCCATTCTTTTTTGTGTGGGAGGTGGGTTTGCTGTTTCTCTTTGAACTTACTTCTATGGCTTCTTTGTTTCGAGGCTCTCTGGAGAGGAAGGATCTCAGAGTTGTATATTGTGTTATGATCCAGCAACAATGAATATATAATTGAGACAGGTTTTTTATAACAAATAAAACATTTATTAAACACTGCTAAAAAGAAAACCCAAAAGTAAACAAACGACTAGCTTAACCGGAAGTCAGCTGCGATATGGCAGCTAAAACAGTTCTTAAAGCGAGAAATGCGAACAGTTCTTTAAAAGTAGTATTGCAAAAGAGTCCAAAATGATTTACAGTCAGTTCGGAGAGACTTTCCTTGGAATATTTAAATCCTCTTTCGTGACGTTACTGCTGATCCCAGCCAAAGTTTGCTTTGCCCAGGGATTTACGATTGAAGGAAATAAAATGGTTTAAAGGCACTGACCTTTCCTTGGCGAAACTTTGCGTCCAACTCTTTCTGCTTTCAGAAATGCAGGAGTTATCATGGACACAGGTTACTAACTCCTTGTACGAAGATTAAATGAAGGTCGAACTTGCTTTATAGCTGATAACACCAGCTTTCCTCTGTTCTTCCAGCTTCCCGAACTTCGATAAATCTTCACTCTCCGACTGGACTGAACTGGCAGTATTGCAGCAAAACTGCTGGCAATAACCTTTGAGACTAAAGGCAGAAATTAAAACTCTACTTTAAAGCAAAACTGCATCATAACATCCAATATGCAGTGGAACGGAGTCACTGAACGAATTCAACCACGAACTGCCCTGTGTCACAGGGAGGGGTTCCCCTTTTATACCCTGTTGAAAAAAACTATCACATGACCTCTCACTGACAGGAAAATTATGGCACTCCACCATCACAAGACCATTACATCATGACCAGCATAGCCTCAATTACATCATGGTCATGTGACAGGCACAAGATACCCACGGGTCCATAACGATTGTTATCATACATTGATAATAAATGAACCTTCGAAGTATCATATCAGCCAATGTGTGGCAGAAGCTCAATGCATAAGTGCATGCAGGTGTGGTAAAGAGGCCCAGTCATTGTCCAAACATCAGAATGGGGAAGAAATGTGGTCTAAGTGACTTTGACCGTGGAATGATTCTTGGTAGCAGACAGAGTGGTTTGAGTATCTCAGTAACTGCTGGCCTCCTGGGATTTTCATACACAACAGTTTATAGAGAATCATATGAAATCCAAATAAACTGATGGGCAGTTTTGTGGGCCTTGTTAATGAGAGTGGTCAGTGGAGAATGGCCAGACTGGTACAAGCTAACAGGAAAGGAACAGCAACTCAAATAACCACACGTTACAGCAGAAGAGCATCTTGAATGCACATCATGTCAAACCTTGAAGTGGATGGGCTACAGCAGCAGGAAGCCATAGACATACACTCAGTGACAACTTTATTAGGTATGAGCATTTACACACTTTGTTAGTAAATTCAGTTTGAACTTTGACGGTTCAGATATCAACCATTTTTTGTGTAAACTTCTTACTCCTAAGATCCTCTTTAAATATCCTACCTCTCATTGTAAAACCATGTTATTTTCTGTTGGATGCAACTGCTGTGGGGAGAAAAGATCTTATTCATTTAGTCTATCTATGCTACATAATGTATCAGGTCACCCTCCAGCCTCCTTGCTCCAGAGGAAACAGTCGAAGTCTATCCAGTTTTTTCCCATAACAAAGGTCTTCCAATCCAGTGAAATGGTTTCCTTCTATGTTACAAAAATATATTTACAAATGTAATGAAAGAATCATAGAAGATTTAGTTGGATCCAATAACAGATCATAAATACATAATTCAATCAAAGAATCTGGAGCAACAGAGAAACTGCTGGAGGAACTCAATAGATCAGGCAGCATCTGTTGAGTGAAATCAACAAATCAACAGTCAGTGTTTCGGATTAATTTGAACTTTTAATCTTTCTGACTGCTTAACTTAGTCTTTAGCTCTTTGAGGCTTCAGTCAGAGAAAGCAAAAAAAGAAAGGCTCAAGATTAAGGTTTTTTTTTCTTCTTCACTTCTATATATCTGCTCAGCTGGGACAGTAGAGATGCCAGGCAGATAGAGGACTGCTCCTCTTGTGGGATGTGGGAAGGCAGATAGACCTCTGGTATCCCTCTGGTGACTAGAACTGCAAGAAGTGCATCCAGCTACAGCTTCTAACAAACCATGGTAAGGAGCTGGAGCTGGAACAGGATGGACTTCGGGAGGCTAAAAATGTGATAGGTATGACATATAGAGAGGTAGTTTACAACCAAGATGCAGGACACAGGAAACTGGGTAACAGGAAGGAGAAAGGGGTTAATGAACTAGTGCAGAGTACCCCTGTGGCCTCAACAATAGGTTTATCACTTTGGATACTGTTGGAAGGAGGGATTGACCTAACAGAGGAAAGTCACAATGGTTGGGCATCTGGCACTGTCTTCCTCTGTGACTCAGAAGGGAAGAGGGGAGAAGAGGCACGTTGTGCTGATAGGGGATTCATTTGTTAGATGTTCTGTGGGTATGTTACCTCCCAGGTGCCAGGGCTTGGGGCATCTTGGATCGAGTCGTCAACATTCTTAAGTGGCAGAGTGAACAGCCAGAGGTTGTGGTCCAAGTAGGTTCCAATGACATGGATAGGATGACTGATGAGGTAAGGGGTTTGGGGAGTTAGGTGCTAAGTTAAGTCATGTTTAATGTCATTTAACTATATACATGCATATAATGTATACAACTCCCAGGAACTTAGTGTATTTAACTCTCTATGGAGGAGCCATGGGATGGTTTGTCTGCATGTTCCTGAAGTCCACAATGATTTCCTTTGTCTTCTCCACATCAGGGTTTTGATCTCAGGATTGATACTTGTGCCACATGCTAATGAGGTCAGAACTAGGAAGATTATACAATTTAATATATGGCTAAGGAGTTAGTATAGGAGGAAGGGAATAGTGATGGTGGGGCTCTTTTCCAGGGAAAGTGGGGCATGTACAGAATGGATGGATTGTAGCTGGACTCAAAGGGGACTAATATCATTGCAGGAAGGTTTGCTAATGCTACATGATGGGTTTAAACTAGCGTTGCAGGGGATGGGAACCAGGGTGACAGAACAGGTAGTGGAGAGGTTCTGGAGGCAGATATTGGTAAGACCTCAGACAAAGTTAGGAATCAAAATGTTGAGCATGGTGTGACGAGTGTCCTGAGCTGAGTATATTTTAATGCGATAAGTGTCGTGGGAATGGCAGATGATAGTGCTGAAGATGAGGCAGCTGATATACAAATAGAGGCAATGTGTAATGAGGAGAGACTGTTGATAGGGCAAAATTGCAGTCAACAGGGAGAGTTGCAACATAAAAGGTGGACAAAATCAAAAAGGGGGAATATAGAACTGAAGGTGTTATATTTGAATGCACACAGTATACAGAATAAAGTAAATGAAATTGTAGCACAGTTTCGGGTTGGCATGAATGATGTTGTGGGCATCACTGAATCATAGCTGAAAGGTTATAGCTGGGAGCTTAATATTCAACAATACACATGGTATCGAAAGGACAAGCAGGAAGGCAGAGGGAGTGGTATTGCTTTGTTGATAAAAAATGAAATCGAATCATTAGAAAGCGACATCGGGTAGGAAGTTGTTGAATCATTGTGGATAGATCTCAGGAACTGCAAGGGTAAAAAGACCCTGATGGGAGTTGTATACAGACCACCAAACAATAGTAAGGATGTGGTCTACAAATTTAAAAAGGGAGATAGAAGATGCATGCCAAAAGGGCAATGTTACAAAAGTCATGGGGGATTTCAAAATGCAAGTAGATTGGGAAAATTCAGGTTGGTGCTGGATTCTGAGGGGGAGTTTCTAGAATGCCTACAAAATACCTTTTTAGAGCAGCTGGTGTTTGAGCCATCTAGGAGGTCAGCAATCTAGATTGGGTGTTGAGCAATGAATCAGAATTGATCAGAGAGCTTAAGTTAAAAGAACCCTTCGGGGAAATGGAAGAGTAGACTCAATGGGCCAAATGGCCTAATTCTGTTCCTATATCTTGTGGTCTTAACCCTTTTACCATTCAGACATAAGAAATAGGAGCAGGAGTATGCCATCGGATCTGTCCACTGATCTGTTATTCAACAAGGTCATGGTTGATCTGGCCGAGCACTCAACTCTATTGGCTTTTTCCAAAAAACCTTCAAATTCTAACTGTGTCTGAAATATAGTTAATGACGTAGCATCGGTTGCTTCCCTGGGCAGAGAATTTCACAGATTCAATACTCTCTGGAAAAGCAGTTCCTCTTCATCTTTGTCCTAAATCTTTTTTCACAAATCTTGAGGCTACGTCCCTAGCTATAGTCTCACCTACCAGTGGAAACAACTTTCCTCTCTTTATCTTGGCTATAGCTTCTTGACTTCATATACTTCCATAAAATCATCTCTCATCCTTTTAATTTCCAGTAAGTATAGTCTCAGGCAACTCAGTCTCTCCTCACAGGCTAAACCAATCAACCTGGTGAACCTCCTCTGCACCATCTCAAAAACCAGTATATCTTTTCTCAACTAAGAAGATGAAAACTGCATGCAACACTCTGGCTGCTGCCTCACTGGTCTCCCGTACAGATGCATCAAAACCTCCCTGCTCTTAAATTGAAACCCTCTAGCAATGAAGCCAACATTCCATTTGCCTTCCTGATAACCCGTTTCTCCTGCAAACCAACCCTTTGCAATTTATGCACAACCACAACCACCCCCAAATCACTCTGCACTGAAGCATACTGCCCTATCTTCCTAATCAGCATGTTGCAACTCCTACGTGCTTATGTCTCATACTGTTACTCCATCCAAAGTGAAACCTAACATGAACGGCTGACAACAGAAAATCTGCAGATGCCGGAAATCCAAGCAATACGCACAAAATGCAGGAGGAACTCAGCAGGCCAGGCAGTATCTATGGAAAAAAGTATAGTCCATGTTTCGAATGCTTCACACTTATATGAGATCAATGCATTTTATGCACACTTTTAAAGGGAGAATAAAACTACACCTGGGAAAATCCCTGCAGCATCTGGTGACCCTGTGCCTCGGAGGCTGACATCAGAACATCTTTCAAGAGGGTGAGCACTGGCAATGCATAGGCCCTGATGATCTACCTGGCAGGGCTCTGAAAACCTATGCCAACCAACTGGCAAGAGTGCTCAAGGACATCTTTAATCTCTCACTGCTGCAGTCAGAAGAACCTTCCTGCTTCAAAAGGACAATGATCATACCAGTATCCAAGAAGAACATGGTGAGTTGCCTCAATAAGTATCACCCAGAGGCACCAACGTCTACTATGATGAAGTGCATTGAGAGGTTGGTCATGACTGGAATCAATTCCGGCCTAATCAAGGACCTGGACCAGCTGTAATTTGCCTTTTGCCACAGTAGGTCTACAGAGAAAGCAATCTCACTGGCTTTCCACTGGATCTCCTGGACAACAGTAATACCTAAGTTAGGCTACTGTTTATTGATTACAGCTCAGCGTTCAACACAATCACAGCCTTTAGCTCTATTTCAAAAAGCTCCCAAACATGTTCCTCTGTACGTCTCTCTGCAACTGGATCCTAGACTTCCTCACCAGGAGACCACAGTCAGTGTGGATCGGAAATAACATCTCCCCCTTGCTGACAATCAACAGTGGCACAGCTCAAGGATGCACACTTAGTCCACTATTCTCTCCACACCCGCAATTATGTGGCTAGACGCAGCTCAATCGCATTTATGAATTTGTCAGTGACACAAATATTGTTGGCAGAATTTCAAGCTGTGATGGGGAGCCATACAAGAGTGAGATAGATCAGCTGGTTGAGTGGTGTCACAACAGTAATCTTTCACTGAACACCCGTAAGACAAAGGAATGAATTGTGGACTTCACAAATGCGAAGCCAATGGTCCACACATTAGTCCTAGGCAGAGGGGTCAGAAGTTGAAAGGGTGAGCAGTTTCAGGTTCCTGGGTGTTAACACCTCTGAGGATCTATCCTGGGTCCAACGTATTAATGCTGTTACAAAGAAGGTACAATGGTGGCTTTATTTCAATAGAATCTGAGAAGACTTGGTATGTCACCAAAGACTCTCACGAATGTCCACACTTGTACTGTGGTGAGCATTCCAACTAGTTGTGTCACCATCTGGTAAGGAGACGCCAGTGCACAGAATCAGAAAAAAGCTGCAGAAAGTTGTAATCTCAGCCAGCTCCATCATGAGCAGTAGCCTCCCCAGCATCCAGGACACTTTCAAAAGGCAATGCTTCAAAAAGGCGGTATCCATCAATAAGGACCCCCATCACTCCGGGAGGAGGTGCAGGAACCTGAAGGCACACACTCAACCATTCAGGAACATCCTCTCCCCTCTGTCATCAGATTTCTGAATGGACAATGAATCCATGAACACTTCCTCACTAATTTTTTCCTCCTTTTGCACTACTTATTTAATTTATTTTTTGTTTATATATATCTTATTGCATCTTAGTTTTTTTATTATGTATTATAATGTATTGCTGCCCCATAACAACAAACTTCATGACATATGCCAGTGATATTAAACCTGATTCCAATTCTGATACTTCTGTCTATGTATTGACTCGCTGACTCTATAACTTGTCCCATGTACACATTGATCAGACAATCTTGTTTGCAAGTTATTACCATGGTCACTTAGTTTCGCCCTATCAGCATGACACCTCACCCTCTCTAAAACTTAATTGGCTGCTTTTGTCTCTTTCTCAGTTCTGCAGCAGCATATTTTTTTTTTTTTATTTAGGGTGATATGTACCAGGTATGCTCAGATAGGAAATGCATTCTGCTGTTGCTATACATATATTTTCATTCTGCAAGATTCTTTTGATGCATACTTGTCTATACATAACCAGTACAGCAAATAATAAAATATGCAATATGTATGTATTCTAGAGAGGTATGGAGAGAGACAATCAGACAAAAAAACAATACTTTGCACAATAAAACTCTGATAACCTGCTACATGTTTGAAAATCCTAAAGGTCTGGTATCTCATTTACCTGGTGTTGTTTCCCACACTCCATCTAGCCTCATCAGCATCCCATTTCCTTTATTCCCTTTAAACTCACCATGGCCCTGTTCCCAAGTTCCTTTTAAACTCATTTGGCTCACCAGAAAATTTATTGTAACATTAGTAAGTACAGAAGCCTGAAGTCCCGCACAGCCGGGTTCATGAACAGCTATTTCCACTCAACCTACCCACTACAGCTTGGTCACTTTGCACTAAAACTCACCATTTTTTTTGTTCTATTTGTGTTCTTTCTGTTAAAAGTTATGTTTAATTTATGTTTTTCTTGTGAATGTTTGATGCTATGTGCTAGTGATGCTGCAGCAAGTACGTTTCTCAATGCACCTATACTTAGAGGTAGTTGTACAATAAACGTGACATTGACTCTGCAAATAAAAAGAAGTACATTTGTGTAGTAGTAATATTCAATAATCTGGAAAATCTGCTGATCTGTCACCTCCAAAGTCCCAGGAGCGGCAGATAATCAGAGTTAATGTATTTATGTCCATATTCATAACTATATAGATTTCTACAATGAAATTTAGAGATGTAATACTTAACCCCTAAACGCTCAGTGGCCACTTTATTAGGAATACCTGTACACTTGCTCATAGTGCAAATTTTTCATCAGCCAATCATGTAGCAACAGCAACTCAGAGCATAGAAGCATGCAGACATGGTCAAGATGTTCAATTACTCAGACCAAATATCAGAAAGGGGAAGAAATGAGATCTAATTTTCTTTGACCGTGGAATGAAAGTTGGCGCCAGGTGGGGTGTTTTGAGTGTCTCAGAAACCTGCCGATTTCCTGGGATTTTCACAAACAACATTCTCTACAGTTTACAGGGAATGTTGTGAAGAGCAAAAATCATCCAGTGAGTGGGCAAAAATGAGAGAGGTCAGCGGAGAAAGGCCAGACCGGTTCAAGCTGACAGGAAGGTGACCGTAACTCAATTAACAGTTCATTGCAACAGTGATGTGCAGAAGAGCATTTCTGAAGACGTAACACACCGAACCTTGAAGAGCAGAAGAGTGCAAGCATACACTCAGTGGACATCTTATTAGCTACAGGAGGTATGTGGTGTTATATTAGAAAGTTACTGCTTCGTTAACTGCAGGCTGAAGATCGACCTCTCAATTCTAAAGATAAAGATCTTCTTTATTTATCATATGCACATCAAAATATACTGTGAAATGTTTGCGTCAAATCAAATTAGCGAGGATTGTGCTCAAGTGTCACCACACTCCTAGTGCCATCATAGCCCCACAACTTACTAATCCTAACCACACAGCTTTGGACTGTGGGAGGAAACTGGAAAACACAGAGGAAACCATGAAGTCATGGGGATGAAGTAGACAGCGGAGGGAATCGAACCCCAATCTTAGATGGCTGTGTAAAGTGTCGCTCTAACTGTTACACTATTGTGCCATGCACTTCAGCAGCTGCATTTAAGTAATCTCCTTATTGCTGTAAAATGAGATGTCCCAACTCTCATGCCAAATTTTGCAAATACTTTGGAAAAAAAAAGCAGTAAGAGTGAATTCATTTTGCTTGTTTCCCTGGCAGTCTCCCAATCTTTCACCAAGGCAGATCCAGTAAAGGTCCATGGGAGCTATGGGATTGTAGTACAAACGAGGGAATGGAATGATTATTGCCAGGGGTGGTAAACGGCCTCCGACAGTTCTACGATCCAGTTTTTGGTTCCATAGTCTCAGATGAAAAGAGAATGTATGATACATGCCTGAATCACTGTCACCATCTGGCTAACACTCTCGTTCAATATTAAACCTCACCATAATTTATCTCTCACTACTGATCTGCAAAATGGTCAATAACAAATATGGGCAGGTATTCTAATTGGCATGTAATTCCTTAGACAGCCATGTATCAAATTCTTTGAGCAAGGCCATATTTAACATTGATCAAGATTCAAAAGTTCATTTGACTCCTTTATTACACAAGTGTATATTACTTCAGATAATCAGTTTGAATTATTTCATTTTTAAGAAGGATGTGAAAGACTTAGAGGGGGTGAGGGATTTATCAGAACGTTGCCTGGATTGAAGAACATGTTTTGGAGTAAAGGAAGATAAGTGAAGACTTGATAGAGATAGACAAAATCAAAGACATACCATAGACTGAGTGGACAGCTAGCGGTTTTTTCCCAGGTGCAAACGGATAATACCAGGGGGCAGAGTTTTAAGGTGATTGGAGGAAATTATAAGGGGATGTCAGAGGTAACTTGTTTACACAGAGATTGGGGGGGGGGGGGCGTGGAATGCCATGCCAGGGATGGTGGTTAGAGGCAGTTACGATAGGGGCATTTAAGAAACTCTTAGATGAAAGAAGAATGGAGAGCTATGTGGGAGGTAAAGGTTAGATTGTTCTTAGAGTAGATTAAGATGCTGGCACAACATTGTGGGCCAAAGGGCCTGTACAGTGCTCAACTGTTCTATGTTTTGTGCCATAATCAAAGCTGTCACTGATACAGTTACTTATCATATTTGACAAAATTTCCAATTTTTTGTCCATTGAGTTGTCCAGTGGAGAAACAAGCTGTCATCCATGCTACTCAAGGTGTCAGTGAGCAAGGCCCATTTGCTGGCATTTGTCCCATATCTCTCTAGACCAGGAGTTCCCAACCTTTTTTATGCCAAAGGCCCCTACCAATAACTGTGGGGTCTACGTATCCCAGATTGGGGACCCCTGCTCTAAACCTTTCCTGTCCATGTGTCTATATAAATGTATTTTAAATATTCTAATTGTAATCACCTCTACCACATCCTCAGGCATCTTGTTCCATATATCCATCTGTGGAAAAAGTTACCCCTCAAATCCTCTTTTAAATATTCTCCTCTCATATTAAACCTACAGTTTCATGTTTTGGATTCCCCTACTCAGGGGAAAGGACTGTAACCATTCACATTAATTCTGCTTCTCATAATTTTATAAACCTCTGTAAGTGCATCCCTCAGTCTCCTGAGTTTCAGGGAAAACAATGGCAGCCTATATAGCCTCTTGTATAGCTCAGGGCCTCCAACCCAGGTAATATCCTTGGGAATATTTTCTGCACCTTCTCTAGCTTAATCACATCTTTTGGTCAGTGTCCGTTTCATTAGTCTGTTGAAATAACTGTATTTCAATAATCAAGTTGAAAAATCCCAATGACTTTCTCTCCAGTTCATCATGTCTCCACTGGCTGCAGTGTTTACAGATTTGCCCTTTGTAATTAAGAGAAAATACAGGAATCAATATGAATATTTAGTTGTGCATGAACATGTCCCACAGGAACATACCCTAAATATCTTGCACTGTATTGCATGGTGTCTCCATGGGTTTTAAAAGCCTTTAAATCATAATAACTATGTATTTTTTTATTCATTCAAGAGATGTGTGCTTTTCAGACTGAGCCAGCATTTAATTGCCCACCTATATTGCTCTTGAGGAGGTGGCGATGAGCTGTCTCTGCAGTCATTGAGGTGTGGGCATACCCACAATGCTGTAAGGAAGGGAGCTTCAGGATTCTGGCCAAGCATCAGTGAAGGATCTTTAAGGAACCTCACCACCCATGACGTGCCCTCTTCTCATTGCTACCATCAGGGAGGAGCTGAAAATACACACACAATGTTTTGGCAACAGATTCTTCCCCTCTGCCATCACATTTCTAAACAGACTATGAAACCCATGAGTGCTAACTCACTTTCTGCTCCCTCTTCGCACTACTTATTTTTTTATATGTTTCTTATCATAACATTGCAATTTTTAATATATTGCTCTGTAATGCTGTGAAACAACAAATTTCACGACATGTCAGCAACTGTGTCTGATTCCGATTCTGGAATGTCAATACAGTCAGCCCTCCTTATCCGCGGGGGATTGGTTCTGAGACACCCCCCCCCCCCCCCGCGGATACCAAAAAAACATGGATGCTCAAGTCCCTTATTTAACCTGAATCAGTGCAGTGGTCTTTAGTACCCAGCAACAACACCGGACTTTATTTAACATGTTCAGTAGGGTGGACATTAGGACCCGGCGCAGCTCTGAATCCACAGTGTTCCTGTTCACGAAAATAATCACAATTGTGATTGAAAATAAGGTGAAAGTATTAAAATGATTGGAAAGAGGTGAAACGCCATCGGTCATTGGAAGAGTGTTAGGCTACAGTTGGTCAACGATCGGAACAATTTTAATGGAGCATGCAAAAGGCCCTACCCGATGAAAGCTACAATTATTACTAAGCAACGCAGTGGTTTAATTATTGAAATACGTATGTTTCTTAAGTGTTTTATATGCATAGAAAGGTAAAATATGTACTATATACTAAGAAAAACGTTTGACTAACTGACGCTAAATAATACCGGATGTACCTGTTCTGACTTCAAATCTGATTTAAAGACGGACTCAGGAATGGAACTTGTTCATTACCCAGGGACTGCCTGTACTTTTAAGTCATTTCTAGATTACTTATAATACCTAATACAATGTAAGTGCTATGTAAATAGTTGTTATACTGTATTGTTTAGAAAATAATGACAAGAAAAAATAGTCTGTGCATGCTCAAACGAGTGCTGGAAGACCACTTCCGGGTTTTCCCGATCGGCGGTTGGTTGAATCTGAGGATCAGGAGGGCCAACTGTATACATATTTACAAATCAGGATGATGTGTGGTTTGGAGAGCAATTTCCTGGTGTTTATCCTCTCACACTTGTGCAGCCCTTATCCCCATAGCTGATAAAAGTTGTGAGTTTTGGAAACGTGCTAATAGTTCAGAATGCACGTGATGTTTACCTGTCATCCTATTAATGGAATCCTTCAGGAATGAGAAGTCTACGAGAAACCAATCTATCAGAACTGCAATAACATCCACCTGTAACTCAACAAAAGATTATAAGCAATATGAATGCTGAGATCGATACTGGTGCTATGCTATGAAACATAAACTTCAATATGTCATTCAGTACATTATGCAAGTGCAACGCCATTTACCTGTTGACTAGCTGTTCTAAATCCCACAGGGGCAGTTAATGAACACAAGGGGTCCTGCAGATACAATCCAGAGAAACTGACACAAAGTGCTGGAGGAACTCAAGAGTTTAAGCAGCATCTATTGAGAGGAATAAACAGTCAAAGGGTCTCAGCCCAAATATCAACTGTTTATTTCTCTGCATAGCTGCTGCCTGGATTGCTGAGGTGGTCATGGGAGGCAGTGAAGATTACTCTGAGTCACTGGACTGGGCCGTGTTCAAGGACTCCTCTGTGGATCGAAAGCAATACACCATGATTGTCACAGACTTTATTAAAGCAGTTGTAGATGAGTGTGTCCCCGCAAAATCAATCAGTGCCTGCCCATCCGGAAGCCGTGGATGAACCATGAGATCCACAATCTACTGAGAGCCAGATCAGTGGCATTCAGGTCCAGCAACCAAGAAATTTACAAGAGGTCCAGGTACGATGTCTGGGAAACCATCTCACAGATGAAGTGACAATTCTGGATTAAATATGAAATAATGAAGGATGTTTGACATTTGTGGCAGGGCTTGATTGCTATAATTTCCTTTAAAGTAAAATTAAGCAACAAGCGACAACAGGGCTTCTCTTCCAGATGAGTTCAATGCCTTCTATGCTTGCTTTGTCCGTTAAAACATGGAGGAACCATCACAAACTCCCACAGCCCCGAATGATCCTGTGATTTCAGTCTCTGAGGCTGATGTGCGAATAGCCCTCAGGAAGGTGAACTCACGAAAACCATTTGGCCCAGAAGGGCACCAAAGACCTATGCTGATCAACTGGTTGGACTGTTCACAGAGACCTTTAGCCATTCGCTTCAGCACTCTGAGGTACCCAACTGCTTCAAGCAGGCTTCAATTATACCGGTGCCCAAGAAGAAAATGGTAACCTGCCTCAATGGCTACTGTCCAGAATCACATACATCCAAAGTGATGAACTACTTTGAGAGGCTGCGATGAAGCATATCCACTCCTGCCTGATAAGTGACTTGGATCCACTCCAATTTGCCTATTGGAGCAACAAGCCCAGAGAAGATGCCATGTCATTGAGATGTGACTCAACCCTAGGTCATCTGAACAGCAAAGATGCATACACCACGATTGTTTTTATTGATTACAGCTCGGCATTCAAAGGTATCATCCCATCAAAACTAATCCTTAAGCTTCAAGTCTCAATCTATAAGCCTCACTACCTCCTTGTGTAATTGAATCCGTGGTCTCCTCTCTTGCTGACCCCAGTCAGCTTTGATTAGCAACAACATCTCCTCCACAATGTCCATCAGCACAAGAGCACCACAAAGCTGTGTTCTTAACCTCCTACTCTACTTGCTTTTCACTTGTGACTGTAAGGCAAGCACAGCTCCAATGCCTTATTCAAGTTTGATGATAACACCACTGTCGTAGCTGGAAACCAGGCAGTGTGCCAGTCCACATCCGAGGGTAAGAGGTGGAGAGGGTCAATAACTTTAAGTCCCTCAGTGTTATCATTTCCGAGGGTCTGTCCTGGGCCCTGCACATGAGTGCAATTACAAGGAAAGCACGACAACACCTCTACTTCTTAGGAGTTTGCAAAGATTCAGCATGACGTCTAAAACTTCGACAAACTTCTTCAGATGTGGGGTGGAGGGTATATTGACTGGCTGCATCAAAGCCTGATATAGAAACACTAAGGCTCTTGAACAGAAAATCCTACAAGAGGTAGTGGATTTGGCCCAGTTTATCATAAGTGAAGCCTTCCCCACCATTGAGCACACGTATACAAAACATTGTCACAGGAAATGATGCAGGAAAAGCATCCATCATCATTGACCCCCACCACCCAGGACATGCTCTCTTCTCACTGCTGCCATCAGGAAGAAGGTACAGGAAACTCAGGTCTCAGGAACAGTTATTACCACTCAAGCATCAAGCTCTTGAACCAAAGAGGATAACATCATTCAATTTCCCTTGCCCCATCATTGAAATGTTCCCACAACCTATTGACTCACTCTAAATGACTCTTAATCTCATATTCTCGATATTCATTGCTTACTTATTTATTAATACTATTATTTCTTTCTTTTTGCATTTGCACAGTTGTTCTCTTTTGCACAATGCTTGAATACTCTAGTTGATGAGGTCTTTCATTAACTCTATTATTATTCTATTATGGATACCAGCAAGTAAATGAATCTCAGCGTTGTTTATGGTGGCACGTATGTACTTTGATTATAAGTTTACTTTGAACTTTGAGTTCCTCCAGCATTTTGTGTATGAGGCTATTAATGATCTGTATTTTTGTTTTAAAATGTACCTTTTACTTAAAAAATGAAAAATATTGGTCATAATTATATCAGTGTGAGATCTGATATAATTATCCGCTAAGCAAGCCTTACAGCATATTGCATTTCACTAAATGAACCATAACATTATATAACGGAGAATAACTTTTTCATAAAGACAGGTCAAAATATATTTAACTTAATTTGATCTGACGGCCTGGCGATGTTTTCTATTATGGCTGTTCCTCACAAAGTACACTTAAAATGCATTCATAGTTTATTCATCTGTTCATCCTGACTCAAACACCAGCAAACATCTGCCCTACGAAAATTCTGCTTGATCTATAATTAATGCATAAATTAAACAACCTTAGAATGGAACAAAGTTTAGCAAGTTTAGTATTAACGAAGCAGCAAGAAATAAAATCCTGAATGTACTTTAAGGGTGAATTAACCATAATATGTGTTCCGTTGTACACATAGATGTTAAGTATTAAGTTCTTAAATCTCACCCTAGAGACATGACCCTCACTGGATTTTTTTTTTCATATTTTGCAATATTCTCTGTAAACTCTAGAAACTATGTGGGCGAAAGCCCCAGATCAACTGTTTCTGAGCTACTCAAACCACCCCGTCTGGCATCAATAATCATTCCACATTCAAAGTCACATAGATCACATTTCTTCCCCATTCCAATGTTTGGTCTGAGCAACTGAACCTCTTGACCTCATCAGCATGCTTTTACGCCTTGAGTTGTGCCACATGATTGGCTGATTAGATATTTGCATTAACAAACAGGTGTTCAAGAGTACCTAATAATGTGGCCACTGATTGTCTGCCTGTAAACACTTCCAATCATCATGGATTTAGAATGAATGTAGATTAATTTTATAACATTCATATTTTTCATCTCGAGGTTTGATTGTTTTATCATTGAAATGCTTAAATAAAATTTAACTTTTAATCTCACTTTTACCACTGTCCAAGAGGCAAAGAACCCAAAGGTCCTACACCACCGTAGTCAGGAGCAGATTCTGTCCTGTAGTTATCAGGCTCTTGAACTGGCCTGTACATCATTAATCCTACCTCAGCAATGGAACACAAGGGCCTCTTCTTCCATTCCAGTTGTCTGGTTTTGAATTGAGTTTTAGCACTAAGGTCTTGTTTTGCATTCTTTTACTTCAATGCATTGTATAATTTATGTATATTTTATGGTCTGTTTGTTGACTTTACATTAGTTGAGGCATGGAATACTTCCTGTACTATAATTTGGACTACCCTCAAGAGAAAACATTAATTATCTCAGGGTGAGAAGCCAGAATTAATAATCTGGAGGTGTGAGATCTTGCCATGCCATAAGGGAAGTTAAATTCAATTATTTAAAAAACTGGAATGAATAGCTGGCATCAACTCTGGTGAACACAAAGTAACTTCACTTCCATCCTTCAGGGAAAGTTATCAACTCCATTTCCTCATTCTGTCCTGGAAGTGATCCAGGTCTTCGAGGGAGGCTACCTCTTTGCTGCCCTCTGAGCTGAACTAACAATCCATCCATCAGCCCTTGAACTTTCCATGTTGAGAGAGAATATTCATTGCATTGCCTGCATAGAGTCATACAGCACAGAAACAGGTCCTACGACCCACCATGTCAGTGCTACCCATTAAGCATCTATCTACCCTAATCCCAGTTAACAGAACCCTATCATGTGTTCATCCAGAAGTTATTTAAAGTTTCAAGAAAGTGGTACATTGGATCATTCTCAAGGGCAATTGTGAATGGTCAATAAAAGAAGGTTTTACAAGTGGTACCCTCATCCACAAATGAATAAGAATAATTCCAGTATTATTTTGGAACCTTTCAGCCTCACCAGTGTCCATTGTTCCAGAACAATAATACTCTGTAAAGCAATGGAAGGCATCAAAGTAAATTGATATTTAAATTGCATTTATATCAGTTAGAAGTGGGCAAAAGAACCAGTTAACATGACTTGATATGGTGGTGTGTTTCTCTGTAGTGTTTGGCTTTTTCCTCTGCAGGGCTTTTCTATTTCAGGGCCGTATATTTTTGTGTTGTAACTGGGGGGAGGAATTAAGGAAAGTTTTTGAAACCACTATCATAAAATGGGCAGCTCATGGATTCTCTCGCTTTTTTTACTCTATGGGGATGCATTTCGGCTTTTTTGGCAAATTTCGGGCTTTTATGGGGTGGTGGGAGGATTGGAGTTAGTTTTGAGTTATAGGATTAACTTTAATTTTCTTTTTTGTATTTTCTCCCATTATGGAGTTCTGCAGCATGCGTATTTTGTGTATGGTTGTACTTATCACCGCCAGTTTTGATTAGCCCATGCTGATATGCATATATTTATGTGTTAAATAATTTTTTTTTAAATTATGGTAATTAAACAGATAAACGTTTTAAGTTGGAAAGTACGTGGTTGGAATCATCCTATTAAGCGAAAGAAGACTTTTAAAATCATTAATCGATTCCAACCCAAATTTTTGTGTAAGAAACACATCAAAACGGGTGATCAAAATAGATTATTTAAAATATGGATGGGCCTTCAATTTCACACTACTTGTCAAAATAAAACAAAGGGAGCATCTATTTTTATTGAATCTAATATTTCATTCATCCAAGAAGACATTACGTCAGATATTAATGGTAGATTTTTAATTGTTAAAGGAACAATTTGTAATAGAAAAATTGTTCTGGTTAACCTATATGGACCTAATGTAGATGATCCTTTTTTAAAAAATGTATTTGTTTTATTGTCAGATTTAAATGAATATATGTTGTTAATGGGTGGTGATTTCAACTGTTGTTAAATCCTTTAATTGACAAGAGTTCAACCAATCACTGGCTTCAAGTAGTTTTGCATCACTTATTAACTTTTTTTTAATTGATTTTGGCCTGGTTGAAAGTTGGAGACATTTACATCCTAATGATAGAGATTATTCTTTTTTTTCACATGTTCACAAAAAAAATTTGAGAATCGATTATTTTTATAGCTGATCTCTGATTTTTGTCTGAAGTCCAGAAATGTGAATATGATGTTATAGTTCTCTTGGATCATGTGCCTTTAAGCTTAGCTTTTGAATTGAATGACGTCCTTATTGCAAATTTGCCTTGGCGTTTTCCAGAAATTTTTTTACAAAGTTCGGACTTCGTCAAATTTATTGAGACTCAGATAAAAGATCTTTTTCTTTTTATAATATGGGAGATGTATCGAAATTGATTATATGGGATACATTTAAAGCATATTTGCATGGTCAGATAATCTCCTATTTAGCTAAGCTTAAAAAACAGACAAAAACAGAGTTAGATAAGGTTTCAAAACAAATTAAAGACATGGATAATATTTATTTAATTTCTCCTAACATTGATTTATTTAAACAAAGAGTTGAACTCCAATCACAATATAATTTATTATTAACTTATTCTATTGAAATAAATGTTCTTAAATTGAAAAGTAATTTTATATGTTTGGAGATAAAAATAATAAGCTATTAGCATCTCAATTAAAAGCAGCTAGAGCTAAAAGACAAATTTTTAAAATTTGTAAGGGAGATGGTAGTTTAGCATGTAATTATGAAGATACTAATAAAATACTTCAAGACTTTTATATTGAACTTTATAAATCTCAGTTTCCAGTTGATTCTTCTAAAATGAATGCCTTTTTACAGAAGATCGATTTTCCTCAAATCTCTGCTGAAGATCAACAAACTCTTGATGCTCCTATTACTGAAAGTGAAATTCAGAAAGCTATTTTTTCATTGCAATCTGGTAATCTGGATGGTTATTCTGTAGGATTTTATAAAAAAATTGAAAAATTGCTTTCTTCATGTATGTTGGAAATGTTTAAAGATTCTTTTTTTGATAGAAGAATTACTTCCCACATTTTATGAAGCTTCTATTTCTTTAAGTCTTAAGAAAGATAAAGACCCTACTGACTATGCTTCCTATAGACTTATTTCATTATTAAATGTGGATGATAAAATTCTTTCAAAGATAATGGCTAATTGACTGGATAATTTTCTAGCTAAAATTATCTCTCGACCAAACAGGTTTTGTAAAGGGCTGTTAATCTTTTTCTAATGTTCAGAGACTGTTAAATGTTATACATTCATCCTTTTCTAAGACTCCCCAATGTGTTATCTCTCTCAATGCTGAACAGGCATTTGACAGAGTTCAATGGAAATACTTATTTAATGTTTTAGAGAAATTCAGCTTTGGCATTAATTTTAATAATTGGATCAGAATGATATATAAAATCCCTATTGCTACAGTTATTACTAATAATTGCAGATCTCCTTTTATTCAGCTTTTGCGGGGTACAAGAAAAGGATGTCCGTTAAGTCCTTTGTTATTTAATTTGGTATTGGAACCCTTGGCTATTGCACTTCATGAAGCTAAAGATATTCATGGAATTCTCATAAATGTGACTGTTCATAAGATCTCCCTTTATGCTGATGATCTCTTAGACTATATTTCGAAACCTGAAGAATCCGTTCCTAGTTTATTGAAACTATTAAATGATTTTGGAAAGTTTTTGGGATATAAACTAAACCTTCATAAAAGTGAATTATTTCCCCTAAATGATTCTGCTTCTATACATGATGACATTCCTTTCAGAGTTACGGACTCATTTAAATATTTAGGTATTATTATTACTAAAAAATCATGAAGACCTTTATAAAGCTAATTTGGTTGGTTTAGTGGATTTTATGAAGCAATTATTTTGTAGATGGAATCCACTTACACTTTTGTTAGCTGGCTGAATTCATGCAGTTAAAATGATGGTTTTACCAAACTTTTTATATGTATTTCAAAATATCCCTTTTTTTAAGTAAGAAGTTTTTCGATCAGGTTGACTCTATTGTTTCATCTTTTGTTTGGAATAATAAAAGACCAAGAATTGGTAAATATCATTTACAAAAATTAAAAAAAGATGGAGGTCTTGCTCTGCCTAATTTAAGAATGTACTATTGGGTTGTTAACTTATGTTATATGTGTTTTTGGTTATATTGGGCTGATAGAAATGAACAACCACCTTGGGCTGATTTGGAATTGAATGCTGTGAAACGGTTTCACTTAACTTCATTATTAGGAGCTTCTCTACCTGTACAACTGGCCAGAATTACTAATTTAAATGTATACCCTGTGATTACCCAGTCATTACAAATTTGGTTCCAGTTTCATAATTCTTTTAATCTCAAAAAGTTTAAACTTTTTAGTTTAATTTTTCAAAATTATTTATTTAAACCTTCATTAAGTGATCCTACCTTTCTTCTTTGGAGGAATAAAGGAGTTTATTCCTTCATGGATCTGTTCCAAGATGACCGATTGATGTCTTTTGAGAAATTAGTAACTAAATACTCTCTCTTGTATTCACATTTCCTGCAATATCTTCAGGTCAGACACTTCTTATAAGAATATTTAAGTAATTTTCCATATATCTAGTATTCTGACCTGTTAGATATTATTTTAAAAATGAATCCTGTAGTGAAAGGTTTTATTGGGAAAATTTGTGATTTATTGTTACAACAGCACAATTACCCTTCACTTAAGATTAAGCAAGATTGGGAGAGAGAGCTTAAAATGACCTTGATAACAGAAGATTGGTTGCGGATTTTGAAGTTGGTTAATTCTTCTTCGATCTGTGCCAGTCACTCTTTAATTCAATTAAAAATTGTACATCATTACTATTTGACAAAGGAGAGACTGTCTAAAATGTTTCCTAACATTGATAATCAGTGTCACAGATGTAAAACCGAGACAACTACATTGACACATATGTTTTGGTCATGTTCTGTATTGAAACATTTTTGGAAGTCTATTTTCTCCATAATTTCTAAAGTTTTAAATATTAATTTACAACTTAATAAATTGACAGTTTTATTTGGTATAATCCATCAATATATTCATGGTATTTCTCCATCAGACCAACATGTAATTGCATTTGTTACATTATTGGCCAGAAGGGCTATTTTGTTGAAATGGAAAGATGCTTCTGCTCCTTCGTTGATACAGTGGTTTTCTCAGGTGATGTTATGCCTTAGTTTGGAGAAAATCAGAATTTTTGATCCTCGATTTGATTTTGAGAAAAGGTGGGGTTCATTTGCCCACTACTATCCTCTGATTTGAGTTAATTAATATGGTTTCCTTCCTATTTTTCTTTAAATGAATTTGAGTTGGCAGATTGATGTTTTTCTTTTATGGAAGCTGGTATGATGTATAGCTCCGGGGTTGTGCTCTCAATTGGGTTTTCTTGGGGGTTTTTTCAGTTAGTAGGGTTTTTTTCTCTTAGTTAGTAGGGGTTCTTTTTTCCCTTTTTTCTTTCAAAAAAATTTTTAACACATTATTTTTTCTTATTATTATAGATATATTGCTTAGCTTTGTTAATCAGTTATTTACCAATGTAATTCTTCATTGTACATAATGACATATTGGCTTAATGTATCTTTTTTTGTTGATCTTCAATAATAATTAATAAAAGAGATATTAAAATGAAATGAAACTGGTTGAGATGAAACATTCCATTTATGGAGGAGCTGCAGTGGAACTAAAAGTTAAGGGTCAGGTTCTAAAGGTGCCCTCCTGCACTTTAAAACTCCATCCACAGACAAATCTAAGTTCTCTTCAAGTGGTTACTGTATCTTTGGCTTTGTTTCTTGATGAAGCGGTATGTTCCATGCTCAGAAGTATTCCCCAATACTTTGGTCAGGAAAGTCAGTGATGAAATGTATGCCAAGTGAAGCTTATTAACGGAACGTTTCACTTTGCTTTCACTGGATGCTGACATGGAACTTTTCTACCACATCACACAGAAATATATTGGCCGAGGACTACCTAAGTAACTTAACCACCCTCCCGCCAAATTATTTCTTAAAAACTACAGTGATCCCTGCTGCCCTGCATCAGAGAACAAAATTCCAGAGCCGCATAAATAACCCTGAAGTGCAGGAATTCAATATGCAGCTCAAAAATAGAAGTGTTTGCTCTGCGTGATCCTGACACCACTCGTTGCTTCAGCTGCACTGTTGGCATTATTAGGCTGCAAACTGAATCTCTTTGGAAGCACCTTTGCCTCATTATAGAAGCTGTTGGGAATAATTACCATTCCAGAGACTCCCAGCACAAAATCTAGGCTGGGAGATCTGCAATTTTGGCGAAATGATGGATGAGGTATTCTCTCATTGGGAGGTTAAGCATCCTACCATAAGGTGCAAAAAAAGTCCCCTCAGTGGGCAGCACAATGTTTACCCCCCTTCTCATTGTTGCCATTGGAGAGGAGGTACACAAGCTTGAAGATGCACATTCAAAGTTTTGGGTTCAGCTTCTTCCCCTCTGCCATCAAATTTTGTCAGGTGAAATATTTAAGGAGAATGTGAGGGGAAGCTTCTTCATTCAGAGGGTGGACAGAGTGTGGAACGAGCTGCCAGCAGAAGTGGTGGCTGCAGGTTTGATTTCAGCACTTAAGAGAAATTTGTGTAAGTACATGGATGGGAAGTGTGTGGAGGGCTATTTTCCAGGTATGGGTCAATGGGACTAAGCAGAATAATAGTTTAGCATGGACTACATGGGCTGAAGGGCCTGGTTATGTGCTCTAATGGTCTATAACTCCATTTGTGAATAGTGTGTAAACCCATGAACACTACAGTACCTATTTTGTACTATTTATCTTACTTTTCAGTGTATCTCATAGAAATTTTTATGCCCTGCACTGTTACTGCTGTAACAAAAACAAAAAAATTTCATGACATATATAATTGATTAAAAAAAAACCTGATTTTGATTCCGAATCAAGAGTAGAAATGGGACATCTTTACATTATCATATTGAAGTTTGTGGTAACTTAAATGGTTAAATATGGTGTTTGGTCACCTGCAGTATAATAATTACTACGTTTCTGCAGAGCTTCCTAGTCTTTGCCATTTGTCTGTCTCTTTTTGATACATTTCACCTTCAAGTCAGCTGTCAGTAAAATCTATCATGAACCGCTCAGAACTATTCATCTGCGCTCTTGTCCCAACTGCCCTGAATTAATGTTTGGGATTTGAAACTGCTACTATTGAACAAAACCTTGCTGTTGTCCCTGTAAATTCAATGCTCCTGAACTTTATTCCATAACGCCGCTACTTTTGTTTGCCTTGGGTTTCTGTCAAAAACTTACACTACCGTTGTGGCTAAACTGCTGAGCTCAGATTCAGGCACTGGGAATTTTGATCCACACACCTGAGTTAGAATCCCAGTTCAGCTGAGTTCATGCAACTGAATGAAAATCTGAATTGAAAGATTGATATAAAAATGGAAGAATTATTTTTTGCAAAGGTTTAAATGCACGAAGTACCAGAGGAACTCAATAGGTCAAGCAGCAGGACAGATGAAGGGCCTGAAATGACGACTGTCTGACCTGCCAAGTTCCGCGAGCTTTTTATGTGTGGCTCTAGATTTCTAGCATCTCTGTGTCTCTATAATTGCATATAACATGCCCTTAAAGTGAGATTGGGATTGTCAGTAGTGACTCCTACTTATACTAAAATGCACAGGTACATCTGCAAAAGACTGACTTTCAAAGCTAAGGACCAGTAAGGATGTACCTTATGTTGTTTCCCTCATTACTTTCCATGAGATGCAGTCTGGTAGCTACCCACTTCAGGGCTCAGCCAGCTCAGTCAGTGGTTGCGCTGCACTTTGTCACAGACATTGAAGCAATAACCTCTCAAGCTAACACCAAACAGAGAAATATTGGGCAAGTGTGCCAAGTGCTTTGTAGGTAAAATGGTGCAGATCAGCCTTAACTCAGTTACGCCACTGGACAAATTTACTGTACTGCACATTCCTAAGATGTTGTATAATACAGTGTTAACTTAAAAAGTTGCTGTGTTCACACGATTGGTCATGATCATTTTGCTTTTTGTTAATCTCCAAAGATTTTAGACTTTTATCAACTTAAATACAAATATTCTGGTGTGTCTGCTCTGAATCAAAAGAACTTTGTGCTTTCTAGTCTTTTTTAGGCAGGTGCCAAAGAAGCTGAAAGAAAGTAACAGTTTGTGCTCTCTTTGAGGTGTTTAGTTAACAGTACTTGACTACATGTCCGGTAGGGCAGTGTTGTGAGCAAAAAGGGTGAAATGTTTTTGATGAAAGTCATGGTACAATGATAAAACTGAGTCAGACAGTGCAAACAGAATAAAGGATGTATACTCTTAGCTGGTTGTCAGCTTCTGTCGGCCTGGTAACTCACTCTGTGCTAAATGATGCTGGACAGAAATTCCATGCTCCCTTGATCCATGGCCACTACGGACTGATATTCACAAGTGGACTGGGCATATGTATCCTGCGCAGAGTGAATACAATGTGAAACATCAACTCCATGTGCTTTTGGAAATCATACTACAAACATGAACCCATATATGCTGATGACAAAGTTCAGTTTAAAGTAAATGAATTATCAAAGTACACATATGTTACCATAGACTACCTTGAGATTTGTGGCTATCTGAAGAAGACAAATTTCAGAATTGTACATGGGTACGTACTTTAACAATAAATAAACCTTTGACCCTTTGAAAAAAGAAATACAAAAGAATTTGTGAAAATAAATCACCAATGAAAGTCAAGCTACCTATGTGCAAAGGAAGACAAACTGCAAACAAAACATTGTTACGTTTTCTTACTCCAAAAAATAAAAACGAATTGAAAGGAAACACGGAGCCGGGATAACTTGTGTACGTTCTTAGTTTTACTTTTACTGCAGTGTATTATGCAAACAATGAAGAATGCTTAATCAAACAATATATTTACAATATTACTCAAATATTACTAGTATGTTAAATACACAGCAATCCTCCATTTTTAGCTATAAACTAACACAATATAGAATGCATCGCATATATATATATATATATATATATATATATCTCTCTCTCTCTCTATATATATATATATATATATATATATGTGTGTGTGTGTGTATAGAAGTAGTCCTTTGGATTTGAAGAAGACACCAAACCTGTGCATGATGGAGTTTCAAGTGGAACAGCTGTTGCACGGGGCAACCCCACTCTCTCGGCAGTGGAGGTCTTGATCCAATTGCACGGATAACCGTAATAGCCGGAGACCTCTCCTGCTGCAGTGGATGACCAGGATGTCTAAGTGCCTTGTCGTGCTCTTAGCGCTCCACAAGTGCCTGCTGGCCTTCCTTCTTGACCGTTGGACCATTAATCGGTCTCCTCCGCTCAGTCTGCCAGGGCCAGACGTCACATGCTGGGACAGACAGATCCCCTACCTCACCGAGGGTCGAAGACCCGAGACCCGAGACGGTCTACCAGGGTGTGGCCACTGCGCGTGTTACAGCTACTTGGAGCCACAGGTGAGACCTGAGTGCCAGGTGGGGACCAAAGGTGGACGAGCTACCCTGAAAAGGGCACAGCAGGCCCCCCCCCCATCAGAGGTGCTACCCTCCCCCCAGACACCCCATACACCCTATATATATAAATTGTACATTATCTACGACAACGACTATATAGACATCCATAGTAAAATTTAAATTGTCCTATTTGGGCCTAAATATTTAATTGGTGTGGAGCAACACACAAAATGCTGGAGGAACTCAGCAGGCCAGGCAACAACTATAGAGCAGAATAAGTGGATGTTTCAGGCTGAGACTCTTAACCAGGACTGGACGAAAGAGACATGAAATCAGAGTAAGAAAGTGGGGGGGAGGGGAAGAAGAACCACAAGGTGAGAGGCGAAACCAGGAGGGTGGGGGGGGGGTGAAGTAAAGAGCTGGGAAGTCGATTGAGATAAAGGGCTGGAGAAGGGGCATCTGATAGGAGAAAGCATGAGTCTTGCTCAGGATAAAGTACCAGACAAGTCCTTTGTAGATAGCGGAGAGAGAATCCTGGAGTTGTGGAACTGACTTTGATAGGAACCCTCGGTACCTCTTCATTGCGGAAAGAATGTTGCAGAGAACGTGGTGGGAGAGAAGCAGTCAATTGAAAGTGAATACATGAGGCTTTCCTTTTTATATAAATATTTTTTTTGCTCAGCATAACAAAACTTCCAATTTCCAGATACATTTACATTTGCGTTTCTTCCCCTCACAGATATCGGCTGTCAGAACACTTCCATCAAAATATAGTCATCACCACAACATCCTCTACAAAAGCTCTTATTAATATAGCTGACAGGTTTACATCTACATAAAGAAAAGGTTGCCATGTTTCATGAAAACTATTTGGTTTTGAGTGTACCCTACATGTCAAGAAGTCCAAAGGAATGCATTCCATGATTAATTTACGCCAACCAAAAAGTCCAGGGGCCTTATAGGATATCTAATGTAAAACGTTCTTCCTCACACAAAAAGTCAGGATGTGACCGACTTTTTTCTGATGTGCATTAATAATACAATTGCTGGGTAAGCCTAACAGAAAAGACACTGGGTCCCAAACTTCAGGCATACTGGAGTGATTCTTTGAGTGAGATAGAAAAGATTCTGAAGATGGAGCTTGAACTGGACCCAGTGTCTTTTCTAGCAACACACACAAAATGCTGGTGGAACACAGCAGGCCAGACAGTATCTGTAGGAAGAATCACAGTCGACGTTTCGGGCCGAGACACTTTGTCAGTCCGGTGTCTTTTCTCTTAGGCTTACATGAGGCTTTCTTATTCTTGTGATCAGACCACTCTGTTTTGCAGGTGAGACTCGTAGCTGTGAAACAATCTCGTGTTCTAGACAAGGCACAAGACAACCAGACACAAGGGTTCTCTGTCAATCTATGCCTATTTTTTCTCTGCATCGATAAGGGAATGTGATGCAAGTCCATTACTCAGCACATATGACATGACAACATCTATACCATAAGGTGAGAAGTCACAGACAATCTTCACTGGATGATGTAAATCATAATGTGTGAGTACAGTTTCTGCCCTCACCATTTCCTTTGCCTTTTGGAAAGCCACCTCACACTGCTTTGCCCATTGACATTTCTTCCGGATCTATAGTAATGGGTTCAAGGGATGGAGCGTCATAGCCAGGTTTGGCAGGAACCTGTTATAGTAATTGACAAATCCAAAAAAGGACTGCAACTGTGACATATCTGTCGGGCTTGTGGTATCCACTACCGCTTGAATTTTCTTCGCACACTTGCATAATTCTTGTGCATTGATGGTGTGACCACAGTAAATGATGCTTGGCGTAAAGAAATCGCATTTGTTATGTCATGTTCTGAGCCCCTAATTTTCTAATCTTTCTAACACTGTCTAGAGATTTTGGAGATGGTCCTTGTCATCCTTATTGGCAGCAATGATGTCATCCAGGTTACGCTGAGTTCCTGAGTAGCCGTACAGTACATGGTCCGTTGATTTCTGTCAGAGTGGCGGTGCAAATGCTTCTCCAAAAACTAGCCTATTACATGCTGAGAAGCATTTCAGACTCTTCTTCCTTCTCCATCTGTAGATAAGCCTCAGCTAAGTCCACTTTACTGAAGTGTTTTCCTCCAGAAAGGTTTACAAAGATATCCTCTATTCTGAGCAGAGGGTATTGGTGTAATTTCAGTACTGGATTGATAGCAATCACAGATCCTGACAGACACATTCTTACTGGCTAATGGGACCATTGGCATTGCGCATGGGCTCCACTCAACATTGGAAAGAGTTCCTTCAGCCTCCATGCTATCTACTTCAGCTTTGTCACAGATGGTATAAGGAACTGGATGGGCTTTGTAAAATTTGGGCGTGTCATTTTCATTTGACTCTATTTTGCCCTTGATATGTTTGAGTTTTCCTTTGCCATTCCTGAACACTGCCCTGGCATCGTCCCGTAACTTTCTCAATTCGCTTGCAGTTGACTCTACTGCAGGGGATGTGGCTGAAATATTAAATGCACAACAAGCATGAGTTCTAAAGACTCCTTAAAAGTGAGTCTGTGGGTCATCAAATCAGTTCAGAGTTGTGATGGATGAAATTATTCACAGTGGCTCAGGAGCCAGATATTTGCAGGATAATAACTTCTCCTGAACCTGGTGGTGTGGCACCTCCTGTCCAATGGTAGTAGTGAGAAAAGGGTGTAGTCTGCCTGGTGGGGATGCTGCCTTCTTGTGCCAGTGCTCCATGTAAATATATTCAGTGGTGGGAAGGGCAGAATGGTGCTGGATGAGACAGAAACTCTTCAAAATTGGAAATCCAAATCGGATTCCATATGCTGAAATTGGGGTGTGGGGATGGTTGCAGTAAACAGAGGGAAGGAAATCTCAGATTGGACAGACTGGATACAGGTGCTCCCGGTGCGGCCTCCTCTACATCAGCGAGACCCAACACAGATTGGGGGACCGCTCCGTCGAGCACCTCCGCTCCGTCCGCCACAACAGGCAGGGTCTCCCGGTTGCCACCCACTTCAACTCTGCTTCACATTCTCATTCGGACATATGTCCATACATGGCCTCCTCTACTGCCATGATGAGGCCAAACTCAGGTTGGAGGAGCAACACCTCATATACCGTCTGGGTAGTCTCCAGCCCCTTGGCATGAACATGGAATTCTCCAACTTCTGGTAATTCCCTCCCCTTCCCTTCCTCCATCGCAGTTTCACTCTGCCTCCTCCTCCAGCTGCTTATCACCTCTCTCATGATTCTGCCTTCTTCTACTACATAGTGCTTTCCCCTTACATTCCTTCTTCACCTCTCCTGCCTATCCCCTCCCTCACCCCTTGTTCATTCCTCCTACTGGTTTTTCACCTGGCACCTACCAGCCTTCTCCTTCCCACCCTCCCCCCACCTTCTTTATAGGGCCCTGCCCCCTCCCTCTTCAGTCCGACAAAGGGTCTCGACCTGAAACATTGACTGCTCGTTTCCACGGATGAGCCTTATCCTCCAGCTTGTTGTACGTGAGGCTGTGATGCCATTTTGGACTCCAGGGGACTCCTCTGGAGCTGCTGAAGACCTGACGAATTGTCAGCAGAAATCAGAGACCTGTTTCCCAATGCAATCCACTTAGGACACACCTCTGAAGGAAGCAGGTGAAAACGTCTGCTTCTTTCCATCAGAGCTTTCATATCGGAGCTGGGTGTTGTTTCTTAATTGTGTACCAACTTCTCAGCAGTAGTGTCATACATGTGCTGCGTGTTAACTGAGATCTCTTCACGTCAAGCTGATTAACTCTAACCTGTACATATTTGGAAAATGGAGGAGACTGGAGCATCTGGAGGAAATGCATATGAACACAGAGAGAACATACAAATTCCATACAGACAGTCATGAGTGTTGAACCCCAATCTTACAGATGGTGCTGTAAGGCACTGCGCTAACCACTACATTTATCATGCCACCCTCATGAATGTTATATAAATTTATTTTTAGTATCTTTAGAAAAGCCTGAGAAGACTTAAAAGTAATGGAAAAGGAATCTGATATAATTACAACAACACACACAAAATGCTGGTAGAACACAGCAGGCCAGGCAGCATCTATAGGGAGAAGCACTGGCGATGTTTCGGGCCGAGACCCTTCATCAGGACTAAGCAAAAGGAGAGATAGTAAGAAATTTGAAAGTAGTGGGAGGAGGGGGAAATGCGAAATGATAGGAGAAGACTGGAGGGGGTGGGATGAAGCTAAGAGCTGGATGAGGCTTTTCATTCCAGGACGAAGGAGATGCCTTCCTTTTTTAAACAAAGGGGCTTCCCTTCGTCCACCATCAACTCTGCTCTCAAACACATCTCTCCCATTTCCCGCACATCTGCCCTCACCCCATCCACCCACCACCCCACTTGGGATAGGGTTCCCCTTGTCCTTACCTACCACCCCACCAGCCTCCAGGTCCAACATATAATTCTCCGTAACTTCTGCCACCTTCAATGGGATCCCACTACCAAACACATTTTTCACTCCCCCTTTCCTGCTTTTCGCAGGGATCGCTCCTTACGCGACGCCCTTGTCCACTCGTCCCCCCCCCATCCCTTCCCACCGATCTCCCTCCTGGCACTTATCCTTGTAAACGGAACAAGTGCTACACCTGCCCTTACACTTCCTCCCTCACCACCATTCAGGGCCCCAGACAGTCCTTCCAGGTGAGGCGACACTTCACCTGTGAGTCGGCTGGTGTGGTATACAGCGTCCGGTGCTCCCGGTGAGGCCTTTTATATTTTGGGGAGACCCGACACAGACTGGGAGACCGTTTCGCGGAACACCTACGCTTGGTCCGCCAGAAAAAGCAGGATCTCCCAGTGGCCACACATTTTAATTCCACGTCTCATTCCTATTCTGATATGTCTATCCATGGCCTCCTCTATTGTCAAAATGAATCCTAACTCAGGTTGGAGGAACAACACCTTATATACCGGCTGGGTAGCCTCCAACCTGATGGCATGAACATTGACTTCTCTAACTTCTGTTAATGTCCCTCCTCCCCTTCTTACCCCATCCCTGACATATTTAGTTGTTTGCCTGTTCTCCATCTCCCTCTGTTGCTCCCCCCCCTTTCTTTCTCCTGAGGCCTCCCGTCCCATGATCCTTTCCCTTCTCCAGCTCTGTATCACTTTTGCCAATCACCTTTCCAGCTCTTAGCTTCATCCAACCCCCTCCGGTCTTCTCCTATCATTTCGCATTTCCCCCTCCCCCCACTACTTTCAAATCTCTTGCTATCTTTTCTTTCGGTTAGTCCTGACGAAAGGGTCTCAGCCCAAAACGTCAACAGCGCTTCTCCCTATAGATGCTGCCTAGCCCGCAGTGTTCTACCAGCATTTTGTGTGTGTTGTTGTTTGAATTTCCAGCATCTGCAGATTTCCTCGTGTTTGCTGATATAATTACGTTCAGTATTTAATGTTGAATTTGCAGTGTGTAGTTTAACTCTTGCACTTTCCTGAAAAATCTATCATACAATGATTCATTCTGATAGACAATTTCAAGATTACCCTCAGTGCTAAAACCATATGCAATCTGTAGACCGTATTCCAGGACATGAAACTCAAAATTATCAAAGAATATTTACCAAAGTTACAGTTTGGAAAGTATCACATAAATTACTGCATTGTGGTGTTACTCCCAGTCCTGGAGGTTAATTACATATAACAAATAACTATCTGCTTTTCACACAAAAAAACAAATCAATAGGGTGTCCTTTGTTTTATTGTTGTTTATGCATGGCAACTACTTTAGTGGGAGTTGCCACTACAGAAGCAGAACCTCCTCCCCTTTCAGCACAACACTGCTTTTCAGTGCTGCATAATATGATGGGACATCATTCAGGAATGGTTGTTGCCTTACAACTACCTTCAGAATAGAAAGGAGTCCTAGAAAGGAATTGAGGAATTTCTTTAGCCACAGAGTGGTGAATCTGTGGAAATCTTTGCCAAAGGCAATTGTGGAGGTCAAATCTTTGTGTATATTTAAGGCAGAGGTTGATAGATTCTCAATTGGTCACGGCATGATGGGATATAGGCAGAAGACAGGACTTTAGGACTTTGGGGCTGAGAGGGAAAATGCATCAGTCATGATGAAATAACAGAACAGACTCGATGGGCCAAATGGTCTAATTCTGCTCCTGTATCTTATGGTCTTATGGATTCCTAAATGGCGTGGAAGGCTTCACTCACCTCACCCTATAGTCTGTGGACTCACTTTGGGGAGCCTGTAGCTCTGTATTATTTGTTTACTTCTTTTATTATTTACACAACTTGTCCTCTTTTGCACATTGGATGTTTTTGTTTGTGGTTTGTCGTGGATTCTATTGTATTTACTTATTTTCCTCTGGGTATCTGCAAGAAGATGAATGTTGAGGTTGTATATGGTATACATACTTCAATAATAATTTACTTTGAACTTTGAACTTCATGCCATCTTTCTTCAGTTCCTTAGACTGCCCTTGTTAACAGTGGCAGGTCTGTGAGTGGTAACTGTATCGTTGAACTCTGTTATTTGTGGCTGACTGTAAAAATGTTTTTCTTCATGGCACTGATGACGTAATCAGCCTGATGCAAAAATAAAACCTTCTTTGAAATTGAAAAGTGCAGTATTAATGCAGCGAGGCATTTTCCGGATTCTGCTTATAAATCTGGAAGTGGGGCATCGATGGCTTTTGCTAGTTCTTTTCACAGATAAAGCTATCTGCTCGGTAAACGTCTAACCTAAACTCCAAATTATCTCTGCCAACGGGTTTAGCAAGAAGAACATAAGAATTAAGAATGAAAGCAGGATTAGACTAATTAACCCCTTGAGTCCACTCAGTCATTCATTAAGAACATGGCTGAACTTTTACCTGAGCACCTCTTTCCTGCAATAACTACATACTCCTTGATACGAACATAAGAAGATAACAAAGACTTTGCCATGGGGAAAAATATAGTCTCCCCTTCTCCTCTTCTGACTCCTAAGAATTTCATGTTCTCAGTCATCCATTGGGATATTACTGAAGCCAGGATATAATGAACATAGAAACATAGAAATCTGCCGCACATTACAGACCCTTTGGCCCACAATGTTGTGCCAACCATGTAACCCACTCTAGAAGTTGCCTAGAATTACTCTACTGCATAGCCCTCTATTTGTCTATGTATCTAAGAATCTCTTAGAAGTCCCTATTGTATCCACCTTTACTACCGTCACTGGCAGTGCATTCCACGCACCCTCCACTCTGTGTGAAAAACTTACCTCTGACATCCAAGCACCTTAAAACTATAATCCCTCGTGCTAGCCATTTCAGCCCTGGGAAAAAGCCTCTGGCTATCCACATGATTAATGCCTCTTATCATATACACCTCTATCAGCTCACCTCTCATCATCCAAGGAGAAAAGGCCAACCTATTCTCATAAGGCACACTTACCAGTCCAGGCAATGTCCTTGTAAATCTCCTCTGCACTCTTTCTGTAGTATCCACATCCTTCCTGTAGTGAGGTGACCAGAATGCTCCAATAATTTCTCACCTTGAGCCAGTGGCTCCACCAGCAAGCACTCTGGACCTGGTGTTTTCGCATTGCAAGCTGGAAATCAGAGATGAAATGGAGGCACCATCATCCAGCATCCCATTCCACCTGAACTCATCATTGACATCAATGGCAGAACACTGACCTAAGTATCTGGATGCTCTTCCTATCTGGCCCCTCAGTTTTACGGCAGGCAAGTGGAAGAAGTGCAATCAAGTGCAGGGGAATATCCTTCTAAATGAATTTGACTGATCTCTTTGGCATTGAGATGCTTAATTACATTATTTGACTATTTAGTTAACCACTAATATTTGGATTATTTTAATACTGTCAAAAGGCCATTAGGAATTCCAAGGGCAGATAGGCAGTCTAAGGCAAATTAGGAATGAAAGAAAGCAAGTCCTGTAGATAGGGCAGGTAGGGAACAGGACAGGCGGCAAGAAAAGTCAAAATCAGAATCAAAATCTGGTTTATTGTCACTGACATCTGTCATGAAATTTGTTATATGGCAGCAGTACAGAGTAAGTGCAACAAACTTCTGTAACTTACTATAAAAATAAGCAAACAACTAACCAGATATGTAGATTGATAAATATAAATAGATATTACAAGAGAAGAATAGCAAGTAAGTGTTCATGTGTTTATGTACCATTCAGAAATCTGATGGCGGAGAAACAGTTCTAAAAGACTGAGTGTGGGTCTTCAGGCTCCTGGATCTCCCCTCTTGCAGTGGTAAAGAGAAGAGATCATGTCCTGGATGGTAAATGTTCTTTATCCACGGATGTCTCTTTCTAAAGCCATTGCCTTTTGAAGGTGTCCTCGACGGTTAGTGCCCGTGGTGGAGCTGGCAGTGCCTTCAAACCTCTGAAGCCGCTTACAGTCCTGCGCACTGATACTTCCATATCAACTGGTGATGATAACAGGCGGTATGCCCTCCACAGTTCATCTGTGGAAATTTGCTAAAGTATTTGGTGACATACCAACCTGATAAACTAACAGTGTTCATTTTAATGGAGATACAACAGATTAGATCCTGGAATCTGGAGATAAAACGAACTACTGGAAGAACTGAGTGGGTCAGGCAGCATCTATGAAGGAAAATGGATAGTCAACATCTTGGGTCAAGCCCCTTCAACTAGATCCTTGGGTTGGCATGGACAAGCTGCTTCGAAGGGCATGCTGAATAAATCTATTACCTTAAGAGTGCTCTTACATTTACATCAAGTTAAGTTCAGTTATTTTAAAAACTTACACAACAGCTGCCAATCAGTTGCTGGCTATGACAACATCTTTGGATCTGTCACTTGATTGTGTGTCAAAGCCTCGCCTAGAGCCCAGCATTGACATTTGACATGAGGTCAGGAAGCAATCTTCAGTATATTTGTGCAACTGTCTCATTCTTCAGCAGGAGATAAGACCTCTGAGTTCTTAAAAAGGAGGATGACTGAAAAATGTGGCTTCCTTTCCCTTCAAACAGCTGTAGTAATGAATTAGGTGGAAGTTGATTCAGTCACCTGGCATTACCTGGATAGAAAGGATTAGTGCAGGAGAAAAAGTCCCAGTGGACAGAATTAATCTGAATCCATGGCAAAAGCAAAACAAACTAAACAAAAACAAGAAATAAAAGCAGGAAGTCAAATACTTAAGGCACTTGGTGGTGGATCACAATATCAACATGTGCAAAGAGCTGATCAAAGGCACTTTCTAATTCTCCAAATGTTAAAGCATTCTGCCATGGAAGTAGGGAGCCCATCCTGTTCTGATTGAAGTCCATCACAAGTGGTTAAACCATTGATAAATACCATCGCTTAGTTGTTAGCTTCAGAATTCCCTATCTAAACCTCTCTTCCTAATAACATTTCAGGCACTCTGCAAAATTTACCACTTTGAACAAGTATTTGGCTATCTAACATGGTAGCATTAATTTTCTATCTGATAACGCTCCTGTGAAATGGCTTGAAATCTCTTTTCCTATGTTAAGGACAGCATATAAATGAAGTTGTGGTTCTTGTAGGTTTTTACAGGGGACATCGCACAGCTTAAAGGCCAAAGGAATGAGGACATGAAATAAAACTAAATTGTGTCATACAATACTTGTATTTAAACTAGAATTCATTTACATCTAGGTTTCTTATTTGCATATTCAACACTATTTTGAAGTTATTGTTTTAAAATATGCTGGGGAAAATGTCAGTTTTGTTAGAATAAAGTCCCTGTTTAGTTCCTAAATATGGAATACTCATGGATTGGCTTTAGAAGTAGTCAGTTTCTAGTCAAAGTTATGCTCAAGGTTAGAACTGTGTCCAAATCCCGAGTCAGACACAGACAACAAACGCTAACCCCCATTGTGTTGGTGATGTAATGCATGATCAGTGGGTATCCAATCCTCTGGAGTTTGACACTTCAGTGAGGAATCAAGCAACTGCTGCTCTGCCAGAGTTGGTATGAAAGATTCCTCAGTGCTATACAAAAAAAACCAGAGAAAATCTTATGGTGTCCTAGTTAATATTTATTCGACAAGAAAATGCACAAAAGCGGACTTGCAGACGTTGACTCCTTTACTGTTTCTGAGATCTTGAAGTGTTGCTTTCTGCATTATATCATTAAAAATTAAAATATTCAACAGTTAAAGTAATTAAAAATTAGAGTAGCTAAAATAGGTTCAGTCAAAGTCCTCCTCACATCAATAAGGAACACTGTCACAAGAAAGCAGCATCCATCATCAAGGTACCCACCATCAGGCCTTGCTCTCTTCTTACTGATGCCATCTGGGAAGATGGTATAGGAACCTTCAGTCCCACACCACCAGGTTCAGGAAAAGTTATGCTTCAACTATCAGGCTGCAGCGTGGATCCTCTCACCTCAACACTGAACTGTTCCACAAACTATGTACCTACTTTCAACGACTCTACCTCTCATGTTCTCAGTATTATTTATCAACCTATCTATCTTTCTCTATTTATTTATTTATGTATTTTCTATTTGCACATATTGTCTCCTTTTACACATTAGTTGTCAGCCGTGTTTGTGTGCAGTTTAATTGATTCTGTTGTATTTGGTGTTCTACTGTGAATGGCTGTAAGGAAATGAATCTCGGGGTAGTATATGGTGACATACTTTGATAATAAATTTACTTTGAACTTCTGAACTTTGGTTGCAAGTTGGGACATTCAGATACCATGAAAGGTCTTTTCTTTATAATAAGTATGAAAGCATATTCATAATGGAAAATCTTCCAAATCTGGTGGAAATTTTTTATTTAAATATTCCATGCTGAGTTATTGAAATAAATTAATGTGCTTAGTTAAAACAACAAATTTGGAAATGTACTCAGAGTTAATTATTTATTTCCACAGGTACTAATTCAACTTTCTCATTTAGGATAGGTCAGTAACTGCTCTGAGTTGAATTTTTGCCAAAATATTCAACATACTGTTTAAACAAAAAAAAGACTAAAATAAACAAAAAAATTGATACTGACATTAATTACGAATCCTTGAAGATTTTTTTGCATTATGTAATTGATGCACATAAAGTAGCACAGACTCTCTGAACATATTTTTAAAATGAGTGTTATTTTGTAATTCTACACATTCTGATATTATCGGTAACAATTAATTTAGCTATTTCAATTTATTAGCTGAAAGAATTTAGTCTTCTTTTACTTGCACGATTTTAGAAAAAAAAGTTGCAAATAATTTCCAAATATGGTATTATTCAAAGATTAAAATTTAGCCATATTTTTCACATGTGCATTGAAACATACAGTGAAGTGCACCATTTGGATCATCACTTGCACTATGCTGAAGCCAGCCTGTGTTTGTTGCCATGTTTCTGGCACCAGCATAACATGCCCACGACTTGCGAACCTTAACCCATACGTCTTTTTGGAATTTGTAAGGGAACTGGAGCAGCCAGAGGAAACACACACAGTCACAGGAAGAACACACAAACTCCTTGCAGAAAGTGGTGGGTATTGAACCCTGCTGTAAAGCATTATGCTAACCGCTATCCTACCATACCATTCTTATATTCAAAGAACGATATTATATTCATAAAATATAAATGTACAAAGATGCAAGAAAGCTCTAATGAGAATTCAATGTCAGAAAATTTTAGCTGGCCATGTTCCATTCCATGATGGAATAGCGAAGCAGACTCAATGGGCTGAATGACCTAATTCTGCTTCTTATGGTGTGTAATGCCATCTGAACTCTCTGTGGCCCAAGCCCATGCATATTATGCTCTATGTCTGATTTCTGAACAGTTCAGTGTAATTGATTTAAACTGAGTGCATTAATACTCCAAATCCACAGTAGCAACTTTCAAGACAATAGAGGTTAAAAAATTAAATTTACAGTTAAGGTGCCCATCATTAATGACCCCCACCATCCAGGACATGCCCTCTTCTCATTGTTACCATTGGGAAGAGGGTACAGAAGCCTGAAGGCACACACTCAACAATTCAGGAACAGCTTCTTCCCCTCTGCTGTCTGATTTCTGAATGATCATTGAACCCATGAACACTACTTCACTCTTTTATTATTTCTGTTTTTGCACTACTTATTTAATTTAACTATTATATATATATATACTTACTATAAATAATTCAGCTTTTTTCTACATTATCACAGATTGCATTTTACTGCTACAACAAAGTCAACAAATTTCACAACAAATGGCACTGATATTAAACCTGATTTTGATTCTATTGAATGAACCTGTCACATGATGAACAAGTGCTTGATCTTCAGTTTTCATCGGTAGGATTTCCAGTGCCTCACCTTTACCTACAGTACATCATGCTTTGGAGCGGAAAAAAAATCACTTCTTCAGTTAAGTGAGTAAAACTGAGAAATAACATAACTATAACCATTCTAGCATATGTTATCTGTTAGCCATATTAACAGGGGTTTGGTAAACGGGAATCAATCTATTGGCTTCCTTTTGAGTCCTAAAGAGGAAGTTTTGAATGGAAGCGATGACAGGTAAAGAGAGTTGCCCTTCCTTCAGAATTTGCTCTCAGATAAGTTGCTTTACTTAACATTGTGATTCATTTTAATTCTGTGTTAGCAAAGGGGTGCATAGGCTTTTCTCTATTTAATTATAGGATCACACCTCACACCCTTGCTATCAGCAAGCAGTTAGAATACAAGAAACATGAGAATAGCATGGAGAATTCAAATGATTCCTAATCCACTGAAAGAGAAAAAATCTTCCTCACTCCCTCTTAAATTGGTGACTCCTTATCCAAGCATTATATCCCATTCAAACAAGAGAAAATCTGCAAATGCTGGAAATCCAAGCAACACACACAAAATTCTGGAAGAATTCAGCAATATCCCATTCCAAGTTATAGTCCTCCATCAGAGGGAACATTCACTAAGCATTTATTCTTCAATATGATCACTTTTTGAGGTTCTTACCTGTTACGGGTGTCAAGGTTACAGGAAGAAGGCAGGAGAATGAGGTCCAAAGATGAGAAAATCTGCAGTTGCTAGAAATCAAAGAAACACACACAAAATACTGGAGGAACCTAGCAGGCCAGGCAGCATCTATAGAAATGAATAAACAGTCGACATTTCAAAACCCTTTATTGGGACTGAAATAAAAGGTTAGCAATTATAGCAAGAAGATGGGGGAAGGGGAGGAGGAAGTACAAGTCGGTAGGTGATAGGTGAAACCAGGAGAGAAGGAGCAGTGAAGTAAAGAGCTGGGACTTTGATAGGAGAAAGAGATAAACGGCTGGAAAACTGGGAATCTGACAGGAGAGAGTAGAAGACCATGGAAAAGAGGGAAGGGGGAAGGTGCACCAGTGGGAGGTGATGAGCAGGTAAGGATAATGGTGGAGCAGATTTGATTGGCCAAATGGCCGAATTCTGCTCCTATGTCTTACAGTTTTATGGTCTTTTCATTTTTCTAAATATGTACACAATCCCCTCAATCTTTTCTCATAAGATAACCACCCGAAAATCTTGAATCCAGTTATGGAACCTTCCCTGCAGAACTGCCAGGGAGACAACTTATTTTGTTAGTTAAGGAGCCCAAAACTATACAGTCGTCCGTATGGTGTATTCCCAGCTACTGAACTATAACATAGAGAAGTGGAACAAAAATGCATCATCACTTTTGAGAGTAATAATCAAATTAGCCAGATTTTGTTGGTAATTCCCAGTAGTTTGAAACAAACAATTACAATTTACCTACTTAATCTGAAGCAAGTGCAGGGCTTCAGGGAAAATGGTATCATGGTCAGAATTTGAGAAATAAAGCCTATAGATGCTGAAAATCAAAAATAAAAGAAACAGTATATGGTGGAAACGTTGTAGAAGAGACAGCACTTGTAGAACAGTCAAAATTCTAGCTTGCGACCTTACATCAGATCCAAAAAAAATCAAAATGAATGCTCAAGAGGTTAAACTTTTTATTAAATTCTGCGTATTTGGTAAATTCATTACACTAATGTTTCACATCTAGATAACAAGAAGTTACTTAACACTGGAAATCCCTTAAACCTAACACTGCCCTAATTGTGTTATCAGAGCATGTCATAACAGAATGGACTATTTTGCCCCATTCCAACTCTGATAAGTGATTTCAGGTTAAAAGCAAACTAATGGTACAATGGGGAGTTGCAAAGCACAGCAGCACAGTTTAATTAATCATTTACAAGTGGGTTTACATTCTTGTCTTTTTTGGAATGGCCAGTGAAAATTCCTAAAGTAATCATAAAATTCTTACAAATACTTACCTTTGAGTTAATGATTAAACCCTATTGGTGCCTGAGAAAGCTGAAGGAGGGGATTAGTGTGGATTATACTGACTTTACCTGTCAGAAATTCAAGACTACAATTATGGCAGCAAGACTTCAACTAAACACTGTATTAGCATCGCATGAGGAATTCCACTAAACATGGGTTTTGCAAGTTTTTCACGAGGACATCCAATTGCCTTCTAAGTCAGCCTGGATTGAGGCTTCTATCAGCACTATTTAAAGTGGAATGAAACATTCAAAGATTGGTTGGAAGATTTTTATTAAGATTTTTATTAATTGCTTGGAAGATTTTTATTGACAAGACCTATGAACTATAAAAATAGCAGTCACTTTTCTGGACTATAAGACATAGTAGTAGAATTTGGCCCATCCAGTCTGATCTGCAATCCCATTTTGACTGATTTAGACCATAAGACCATAAGATATGGAAGCAGAATCAGGCCATTTGGCCATTGAAGCTGCTATGCTTTTTCGACATGACTGACCCAATTTACCTCTCAGCCCCAATCTCTTGCCTTCTCCTCCTATCCCTTCATGCTCTGACCAATCAAAAATCTATCAACTTCTGTCTTAAATACACATAAAGACATGGCCTCCACAGCTGCCTGTGGCAGAAAATGCTTCATATTCACTACTCTCTGGCTAAAGAAATTCCTCCTCATCTCCATTCTAAAAGGACATCCTACTATACTGAAGTTGTGTCCTTTGATCTTAGACTTTCCCTTCATAGGAAACAGCCTTTCCACATCTGCTCTATCAAGGCCTTTCCCCATTCAATAGCTTTCAATGAGGTCACCCCTCATAATTGTTCATTCCAGTGAATACATGCCCAAAGCCATCAAATGCTCTTCATATGATTAGCCATTCAATCCTAAATTTATTATCCCTTTCAATCCTATTCTCCTGCCTTTTCCCATAACCCTTAACACCCTTACTAATCAAAAACCTATCAACCTCTGCTTTAAATATACCCAATGACGGCCTACACAGCCATCCACAGATGAATTCCATAGATTCACCACCCTTTAGGTTAAGAAATTCTTCTTACTTTCCGTTCTAAAGGGATGTCCTTGTATTCTGAGGCTGAGCCCTCTTTTCCTGGACTCCCCTCCTCTAGAAAACATCCCCTCCATGTCCATTCTATCGAGACCTTTCAATTTTCAATGGGTTTCAATGAGATCTCCCTTCTCACTAAATCACTGCTAAATTTATTTTAAAGTAAAAAGGGTTTGACCAAACAGCTCTACTCTTGCTGCTGCTATTGTGAAGAGGGTGCAGGGACTTCAGAACTCACACCACCAGGTTCAGAACTCACACCACCAGGTTATTACTCCTCAACCATCAGGCTTTTGAACCAGAGGGGATAACTTCACTCAACATCACTCACTCCATTACAGAACTGTTCCCACAAGCTCTGGACTGACTTTCAAGAATTCTTCAACTAATGTTCTTGACATTTGTTGTTTATTTATCTTTTTTTGTATTCACACAGTTTGATGCCTTTTGCACATTGGTATTTGTCCATCATTGTTGTGTGCAGCTTTTTTTATTGATTCCATTGTGTTTCTTTGTATTTGCTGTGAATGCCCGCAAGAAAATGAATCTCAGGATAGTAAATGGTGACATATATGTACTTCAATAATAAATTTATTTTGACCTTTGAACTTTGAGTTAGGCAAACTATGGTCAGCATTGGATAGCTTTTTATGTATTGGTACTGAGGTAAGTTACCAGATGTGTATTTGTTGAATAGCAGAACAGGCATGAGAAGCAAAATGGCTGATTCCTGCCACTGTTTTTTATGTTCCCCACTGCGCAATTAAAGTCTAGCAAGAGCTGCTAACGTCCTGCTGTGCTAATCCAACTGCATTGAGAATATTGTCAGCAATTTGAGCCCCAAACACAAGGGAAAATGTGCTGGCCCTGAAGAGGGTCCAGAGCAAGTTCACAAGAATGCTTCCAGGGATGAAAAGCTTAACATACTAGAAGCATTTTTTAGCTTTGGACCTGTAGACAATGGAATTCAAACAGTCGGGGAAGTGGATGGTTGGTGGCATTGAAAACTATTGGATACTGGAAGGCCTGGACATGGAGAAAATATTTCCATTAGTAGGAGAGTCATGGATCTGAGCATACAGCCATGAATAAAGGGAAGTCCCTTTAAAACTGAAATGAAGATTTGAACCCCTAAGTTAGCAAGTCCAGAAGATGGGGGCCCGGCCCAATATTTGAGAATCTGAGGCCACATTCTGGAGGTCAGAGGCCCAGAGACATCCTGTCCTGGAATTAGAGGACTGTCTGTGTGTGTTGGTTGGTGGTAAGGGATTTGTTCAGTTGTCATTGCTAGCTCTGTGTTGATCTGGTGAACTTTGGCACTCGAGTGTGTGGCGCCCCAAAGCATCCTCTGACTGTGCCGGTTGTTCGCGCAGATGATTCTTTTCACTGTACACTTCAATGTACATGTGATTAATATATAAATATAAATCCAAAATAAACTTCTTCAGGCAAAGACTGATGGATCTGTGTAATTTGTCACTACGAATAGAAGTGAAGACCAAATCTTCGGGTTCATTTAAGGCAGATATTGATAGTTCCTTAATTGGTAGAAGGAAGGAGAGTTGGGTTAAAAAATTGAACAGCGAAGATGACTCAATGGACTGAAAGGCTAAATTTTACTCTCATTTCTTATGGTCTCATGATCTTTAGACTTGACTTATCTGGTGCTCTCTGCCAGGATTTTCACACCTATGGTAACGAGTATTTTTCAAAACTCTGCAGCCCATTTCTTAATTATATTAGTCCATCACATGAGGACCCAGCAACTGCTGCACTGGTCTCAGTCCTCCTACCTCTGTACTCTCCTATACCCTAATTACCCTGCAAGGGCAAGTGAGCCCCATGGCCTGGGTCTCACATGTAGTTGGTTCTAACCTTTCCACCTTGGAGCATTAAGCTTTGCCGTTCCCTCCCTAATGTTTGGATAACACTCATGAGAAAATGCACTGGACAACTTGCAATGCTGCACAAATCCAAGTGGCTGGTTTTAAGTACAAAGTTAAGAATTGACTTTATATAGAGAAATGTGCCAAAAAAAAAAATCAGATGAGATTCTTTGAACATTTCAACAGTGCAAACTAGGTTCTGTTATTATTTTGTTTCATTTTAAGGGGGGAAAAGGGATTCGAGCTCTAGAAAGGAAATAATTCAACATGAAAATTATTTCTGGCTCCTGGTTCCTCATTCAATCTTATCTCACTTCGCCTATTACTACACTGACTCCACGTCCCTTGATTTGCTTTAATAACGTCTTTTGGGTCCGCCTTCAATATATGCAGTGATTGAACCTCTGCAGCTTTCTTGAGCAATCAATTCCAAAGAATCACCACTCTTTTCAGACATGTACCCATAGTTCTAGCATCTCAGCCAAGGGGAGTATCAACTTCACTCCTTCTCAAGACTGATCAGAATGTGAAGGTTGTGGACTCATGCAGCGTGGAAATAAACCCTTCAACGCAGTGTTTCCACTAATTATAAAATGCCTATTGCACTGACCCTATACTAATCTCATTTGATTCTCCTGACTGCCAGAGTTCAAAGTTCAATGTAAATTTACTATCAAAGTATGTATACTCTGTGGCCTCCTGTATCTAATAAAGTGGCCACTTGGTATATATGCGCGGTCTTCTGCTGCTGCAGCCTATCCACTTCAAGTTTGGACAGGTTGTGCATTCTGAGATGCTCTTCCGCACTCCTCTGCTGTAATGTGTGGTTATTTGAGATCTTGTCACCTTCCTGTCAGCTTGTACTAGTCTAGCCATTCTCTTCTGCCTTCGCTCATTAACAAGGCACTGTCAGACACTGAGTCTTTTGTATATGTCACCATGTACTGCCCTGAGATTCATTGTCTTGCAGGCATTAACAGTAAAACAAAGAAATACAACAGAATCAAGGAAAATCTACACACCAGAGCTGACAAATGACCAATGTGTAAAAAAAGACAAAGTGTGTGAATACAAAAAAGATAAGAATAATAGTGTTATTTAGTCATTTAACACTACAGCACAGAAACAAAAATTGTGTTGTTGCCAAGGCATTCATTTGCCTCGTCCCATTGACCTGCACAAGGACCATAGGCCTCCTTATCCCTCCCCTCCATATGCCTATCCAAATATCTCTAAAATATTGAAATTGACCCTGCATCCACCACTTGCACTGGCTACTCATTCCACACTCTCATCACCCTCTGAGTGAAGTAGTTCCCCCTCATGTTCCCCTTAATTATTTCACCTTTCTCCCTTAATCCATGACCTCTAGTTCGTCACATCCAACTTCAGTAGAAAAAACCTGCTTGCATTTACCCTATCTATATTAGTCATAATTTTATATACCTCTATCCAATCTCTCCTCAATCTTCTATGCTCCAGGGAATAAAGTCCTAACCTATTCAACCTTTCCCTGTAACTCAGGTCCCCAAGTCCCAGCAACGTCCTTGTAACTTTTCTCTGCAATCTTTCGATCTTATTTACATCTTTCCTGTAGGTAGCAGACCAAAACTGGACACAATGCTCCAAATTAGGCCTTACCATCATCCCAACTCCTGTACACAATATGGTGATTCATGAAGGCCAACATGCCAAAAAACTTCCTTTACGACCCTAACATCCTGTGATGCCACTTTCAAAGAATCATGGATCTATATTCTCAGATCCCTCTATGCTACCGTACTCCTCAGTGCCCTAATGCTCATGTGTAAGACTAACCTGTTTGGTCCTATCCAAGTGCAGCACCTCACACAAGTTTGTATTAACTTCCATCTGCCATTTTTCAGCCCATTTCACCCCCTGGTCCAGATCCCACTGCCAAGTTTGATAGTTTTCTTTGATGTTAACTACACCCCCAATCTTGGTGTCATCTGCAAATTTACTGATCTAGTTTACCACGTTATCATCCAGATCATTGATATCAATGATAAACAACAACAGAGCTGACATCAATTCCTGCGGCACACCACCAGTTACAGGCCTCCAGTCAGAGAGACCACCACCTACAACTACACTCCGGCTTCTCCCACAAAGCCAATGTCTAATCCAGTTTTATACCTCATCTTGAGTGTCAACTGATTGAAACTTCTTGACCAACCTCCCATGTGGAACCTTGTCAAAGGTCCAAAACATTCCTCCTACCTCTATAAGGTCTATATATTATCCAAGATGGCTGCACGACGCAGCTTGCAGCGGCCACTCCGGAACTGATTATCTGTTATTTGTGAAGTAGGGTGCCGTGCGCAATTATAATTGATTGAAAACAGACGTGGGAGCACGGAGAAACATCGGGAAATTCCAGGAAGACCTTCTTTGTTGCTGCTGCTGCTGTGAGGTCTGGGATTCTGCTGGGAAGAACAGGCCCCCAGTCCTCGGGGTCGCGTTGCTGATGGCCGTTGGTGTATTAATACGCTCCGCAGAGGATGGTGCTTGGAGAAGCTGTGCCGGAGGGGATGGTCATCGGCTCGGAGGTTCGACGGATTTGGAGTCCTTTCGACAGACTCAGGTCACTTTCATTGTGTCTGCATCTGCGAGGCTGACTCGGGCGGCGCCATGGAAGTCCATAGCGGGGGTATTCCCTTCTGCCGCCAGCGTGGGATGGTGAGTCTGTCAGGACCCTGGGGACTTGTGGAAACTGTGGTGATTTCTTTTGAACTTACAGTCCTTTAACATCTTGGACTATTTTTAATGTGCCCATAGTCTGTTTTTTATCAAATATGCTATTGTTTGCATTGTTGTAACTATATGTTGTAATTATGTGGTTTTGTGCAGGTCTTGTAGATTTAATTTTTGGTCTTGTTTTTGTCCAGTGGATTTGGAGCTCCTTTCCAGGGAACGCGCTAAGACGGTAGCGTGATATTAATACGCAGCAGCCTCTCCGGACTCTGGATTGGGGATTGCCAAATGTTACATGGATTTTCTGGTGTAGTCTGTTTCATCATATGCTTTTGTGATATCATTCTGTGGGAACGTTGTCTCATTTTTTAACTGCATTGCATTTGTGATTTCTAAATGACAATAAACTGAATCTGAATCTATAAACCAACTCTATCAGATTGGTTAGTCACAACTTATCATGTACAAAGCCATGTGATTTCTCTAATCAGTCCCCATTTATCCAAATATTTATATATCCAGTCCCTTAGGATACCACCATAAGACCATAAGACAAAGGAGCAGAAGTCGGCCATTCGGCCCATCGAGTCTGCTCCACCATTTCATCATGAGCTGATCCAATCTCCCATTTAGTCCCTTTCCCCTGCCTTCTCACCATAACCTTTGATGCCCTGACTACTCAGATACCTATCAATCTCTGCCTTAAATACACCCAATGACTTAGCCTCCACTGCTGCCCGTGGCAACAAATTTCATAGATTCACCACCCTCTGGCTAAAAAAAATTTTTCGCATCTCCATTCTGAATGGGCGCCCTGCAATCCTCAAGTCATGTCCTCTCGTACTGGACTCCCCCACCATGGGAAACAACTTTGCCACATCCACTCTGGCCGTGCCTTTCAACATTCGAAATGTTTCTATGAGGTTCCCCCCTCATTCTTCTAAACTCCAAGGATTACAGTCCAAGAGCGGTCAAACGTTCCTCATATGTTAACCCTCTCGTTCCCGGAATCATTTTCGTGAATCTTCTCTGAACCCTCTCCAATGTCAGCACATCCTTTCTTAAATAAGGAGCCCAAAACTGCACACATTATTCCAAGTGAGGTCTTACCAGTGCCTTATAGAGCCTCAACGTCACATCCCTGCTCCTATACTCTATTCCTCTAGAACTGAATGCCAACAGTGCATTCGCCTTCTTCACCACCGACTCAACCTGGAGGTTAACTTTAAGGGTATCCTGCACGAGGACTCCCAAGTCCCATTGCATCTCAGAACTTTGAATCCTCTCCCCATCTAAATAATAGTCTGCCTGTTTATTTCTTCTACCAAAGTGCATGACCGTACACTTTCCGACATTGTAATTCATTTGCCACTTCTTTGCCCTTTCCCTCAATCTATCCAAGTCTCTCTGCAGACTCTCTGTTTCCTCAGCACTACCGGCCCCTCTACCTATCTTTGTATCATCAGCAAACTTATCTACAAAGCCATCTATTCCATAATAATACTTTGCAATAACTTTCCCACTACTGATGTCAGGTTCACCGGCCTATTATTTCCAGTTTTTTTTCTTAGAGCCTTTCTTAAACAATGGAACAACACTAGCTATCCCCCAATCATCCAGCACCTCACCTGTGGCTGAGGATGTATCAAATATCCTTGAATGGTCCCAGCAATTTCTGCACTAGTCTCCCACAGGGGCTGATGAAACACATTCTCAGGGCTTGGAGATCAATCCATCCTGATTTACCTCAAGACAGCAATCACCTCTTCCTCTGTAATCTGCATGGGGTCCATGACCTCACTGCTGTATTGCCTCTTATCTGTAGATTCAGAGTTTGCCTCCCAAGTAAATATAGATGCAAAACCCCATTTAAGACCTGCATCTCTTTCAGCTACCACTCTGATCTTCCAGAGGACTAATTGTGTCCATTGCTATCTTTTTGATTTGAAAGTATCTGTAGAAGCCTTTGGATTCTCTTTCACCTTGTCTGCAAGAGCAACCTCATGTCTTCTTTAAGCCCTCCTGATTTCTTCCTTAAATGTTCTCTTACATTTCTTATACTCCTCAAGTATCTCATTTGTTCCTGCCTGCCAATACCTGCTATGCACCTCCTTCTTTTTCTCTACTAGGGCCTCAATATCTCTCAAAAAACGAGGCTCCCTAAGCCTGTTATCCTTGGGAACATACAAACTCAACACTCTCAGAATTTCACTTTTGAAGGCCTCCCACTTACCAAGAAAACTACCTGTCCCAATCCACATTTGCCAGATCTTTTCTGATACCTTCAAAAAAGATCTTTCTCCAATTTGGAATCTCAACTCAAGGTCCAAACCTGTCTTATTCCATAATTACCTTGAAACAAGTGGCATTATGATCACGAGAAGCAAAGAGTTCTCCTACACAGACTTGTCACCTACCCTGACTCATTCCCTAATTCAATATCCACTATCACACTCTCTCTAGTTGGGACTTCTCTGTACTGATTAGGAAACTTTCCTGAACACATTTGAAAAACTCTTTCCCATCCAGCCCTTTTACAGTGTGGTAGTCCCAGTCAATATATGGAAAGTTAAAATCACCTACTAACACAACTTCATATTTTTTGCAACAGTCTGCAATCTCTCCATGAATTTGCCCCTCTAAATCCTCTAAATGTTGGGTGATCTATAATATAATCCCATTAATGTAGTCATACCTTTCTTATTCCGCAATTCTAACCAAAAAGTCTCACTGTCTGTCCTGCCTGAGCACCGCCATGACATGTTCCCTGAATTGCCCCTGCTGCAACCAAGTCTCGCTAATGGCTACACTGTCATAAATCAATGTGCTGATCCATGCCCTAAGCTCATCCACCTTTCCAATAATCTTCTTTGCATTGAAATATATGCAGCTCAGAACATCAGTCCCACCATGCTTAACTTTTCAATTCCAGTTTTTGTATGTAGGCTTACATCTTTCTCCACAACCACTCTACTGTCTGTTCTGGCATTTCAGTTAGCTTCCCCTTGCAACTCTAGTTTAAACCACACAAAGCAGCACTAGAAAACCTTCCAGTTAGGATATTAGACCCCTCCAGTTCTGATGCAAACCTTCCCATCTGTTCATGTCCCTGCATCCCTGGAAGAGAGTCCAATAATTCGAAAATCTGAAGACCTCCCACCTGTACCAACTCTTTAGCCATGTGTTAAACTATACGATATCCCTATTTCTGGCCTCACTAGCATGTGGCATAAGTAGCAATTCTGAAATCACAACCCTGGAGGTCCTGACCTTTAATTTAGCAACAAACCCCATGAACTCACTTTGCAGAACCTTTCACCCCTCTTACCTATGTCATCGGCACTGATGTGGACCATTACCTCTGGCTTCTCAACTTGCCACTTAAGAATGCTGTGAATTTGATCTGAGATGTCCAAGACTCCGGTGCCCAGGAGTCAACAAACCATTAAGGAATCTCAGTTTCTTTCACAGATCCTCTTTTCTGTTCCCCTAACCAATGAATCCCATATTACGACAGCTCACCTCTTCCCTCACTTCCCTTCTGAGCCCCAGAGCCAGACTCAGTGTTAGAGACCTGACCATCGTGGCTTTCCTCTGCTCCGTCATTCCACCCAACAGCATCCAAAGCAGTATAACTGATAATACGGGAAATGGCCACGGGGTATTCGACTTTGGCTGCCTATCCCCTTCCCTCCTCATGACTGTCACCCAGTTACCTGTGTCCAGCCTCTGTGTGTGTCCTGTTTGTCAACCCTTCAGCATTTCAAATGTTCTGGGGTTCAATCATTTCTAGCTCCAGCTCATTAACAACATCTGTTAGAAGCTGCACTTCTTTCAGATGTAGTCGTCAGGGACAGGGGAGGTCCCTTTGCCTTCCCGCATCCCATAAGAGGAGCATTCCAGTATCCTGACTGGCATTCCCGCTGCTTTAAATGTGCAATAAAAAAAGAAAGAAAGAATAAATAATAAAATAATCTGCCTGCAGCTTAGCCCCTTCTCACTAAAGTCTCAATTCCCCACTCAACACGGGCCTTCTCACGCAATGGCCACTCCGCTTAAACCAAACTTTTTTTTTTATTGGCCTTTGCCAGGTGCCTAGTTATGCACAATTGTTGTCTCTTTGGGAACGTGCCCACTCCCCTGTAGTAAATTCTTTAAAACTCTTTCTCCCTCCAAGCAATCCACTGTCTCCTCATAAGCATCAAGTAAATAAATAATACTGGGAACATGAGTTTCAGAGTCCTTGAAAGTGAGTCCGTAGGATGTGGAATCAGTTCAGTGTTGAGGAGAGTGCAATTATTCACACTGTTCAGGCACCTGATGGTTGAAGGGTAATAACCGTTCTCGATGCTGGTGGTGTGTGCAAAGATTCCACCACTCACCTATATCCTAGGGGCAACATAATGAATAATTAACCTACCAACCCCACGATTCTGGGATGAGAGAAACAGAGAAACATAGAAAATAGGTGCAGGAGGAGGCCATTTGGCCCTACGAGCCTGCACCTCCATTCAGTATGATCATGGCTGATCATCCAACTCAGAACCCTGTACCTGCTTTCTCTCCATACCCCCGATCCCTTTAGCCACAAGGGCCATATCTAACTTCCTCTTAAATATAGCCAATGAACCAGCCTCAACTGTTTCCTGTGGCAGAGAATTCCACAAATTCACCACTCTCTGTGTGAAGAAGTTTTTCCTCATCTCGGTCCTAAAAGGCTTCCCCTTTATCTTTAAACTTTGACCCCTCATTCTGGACTTCCCCAACATCGGAAACAATCTTCCTTCATCTAGCCTGTCCAATCCCTTTAGAATTTTATATGTTTCAATAAGATCCCACCTCAATCTTCTAAATTCCAGTGAGTATAAGACTAGTCGATCCAGTCTTTCTTCATAAGAAAGTCCTGCCATCCCAGGAATCAATCTGGTGAACCTTCTCTGTACTCCCTCTATGGCAAGAATGTCTTTCCTCAGATTAGGGGACCAAAACTGCACACAATACTCTAGGTGTGGTCTCACCAAGGCCTTGTACAACTGCATTAGAACCTCCGTGCTCCTGTACTCAAATCCTTTTGCTATGAATGCCAACATACCATTTGCCTTTTTCACCACTTGCTGTACCTGCATGCCCACCTTCAATGACTGGTGTACAATGACACCCAAGTCTCGTTGCATCTCCCCTTTTCCTAATCGGCCACCATTCAGATAATAATCTGTTTTCCTGTTCTTGCAACCAAAGTGGATAACCTCACATTTATCAACATTAAATTGCATCTGCCATGAATTTGCCCACTCACCTAACCTATCCAAGTCACCCTGCATCCTCTTAGCATCCTCCTCACAGCTAGAACCGCCGCCCAGCTTTGTGTCATCCGCAAACTTGGAGATGCTGCATTTAATTCCAAAGGAATTAAATGAAGGAAACCCAAAGATACCTCACCTGTTTATGGGGAGATAGTCATAGTAACATCACCTGAGGTCAGGGTTGAACCTGGTCACTGAAGCAATGAGCAACATCTCTACCACTGCATGGCCCCATGTCTCTGGTCCTTCTTCTTTTCTCAGTACAGTACAACTCTATTCCCTTAGTCTCTTCTCATGGAACAATCCAGGAATTATTCTGCTGAACCCTTGCTCCATCACAATTATAACCTTATTTACATAACAATTGCTGTTCTGATAAAGGGTCTTTCATTCAAAGCTTCAAAGTAAATTTTTTTATAAAGGAATTTATGCAGTATACGATCCTGAGATTCATCTTCCCTACAGACAGTCATGAAACAAAAATAGTCCGTGGAATCCATGTAAAGAGAAGCATCAACCCTACCCCAAACCCCTCACTAAAAAAACAGATCCCACAAATAGCAACAAAGAAATGAGCCAAAAGCACAGATATAAAAACACAAAACCAAAAGAGTCCAGGCATATTCAGTTCAACTCAATGTTCATTATCTGCAGCAGCCCCAATTCACAGTTGCCCAAAATAACAACAAAAATGGAGTGACCAGAAACCAGAAACTCACTATAACATGAACTGCTGAGTCCAATCCACAAACTATGTCGATTAAACTTTGCCCAAGACCCAAGGACTCTGGCACCATCCTCTGACAGTATTGAGGGAGATCATTTGAGTGCAGGACCTTCCTCTGGGAGCAGCGAGCAAGAGAGACAGAGAGAGAGAGACTGTCATACACAAATGCCTTCCTCTGGCAGCAGCGAGCAAGAGGGAGAGAGAGAGAGAGAGAGAGAGAGACTGTCATACACAAATGCCTTCCTCTGGCAGCAGTGAGCGAGAGGGAGAGAAAGAGAGAGAGAGAGAGAGACTGTCATACACAAATGCCTTCCTCTGGCAGCAGTGAGCAAGAGGGAGAGAGAGAGAGAGAGAGACTGTCATAAACAAATGCCTTCCTCTGGCAGCAGTGAGCAAGAGGGAGAGAGAGAGAGAGAGAGACTGTCATAAACAAATGCCTTCCTCTGGCAGCAGTGAGCGAGAGACAGAGAGAGAGAGACTGTCATACACAAATGCCTTCCTCTGGCAGCAGCGAGCAAGAGGGAGAGAAAGAGAGAGAGAGAGAGAGAGACTGTCATAAACAAATGCCTTCCTCTGGCAGCAGTGAGCAAGAGACAGAGAGAGAGAGACTGTCATACACAAATGCCTTCCTCTGGCAGCAGTGAGCAAGAGGGAGAGAGAGAGAGAGAGAGACTGTCATAAACAAATGCCTTCCTCTGGCAGCAGCGAGCAAGAGGGAGAGAGAGAGAGAGAGAGACTGTCATACACAAATGCCTTCCTCTGGCAGCAGCGAGCAAGAGGGAGAGAGAGAGAGAGAGAGAGAGACTGTCATACACAAATGCCTTCCTCTGGCAGCAGCGAGCGAGAAGCTGTTAGATGGCGCTGAACAACCACTCACCCCTCTATACTTGCCTCGATGATTTCAGTCTTCCTCCGTGCTTTAATCAGTGAGGTTCTTGAGAAGCGGAAGCAATCATGGACTCGTGCACTGTCTCCAGGCTTCTTGCCCTCAAAGTCTGTTGTCTGAACCATCAACCCTATTGCATTTTCTAAGGATCAGAATCAAAGTTCAAAGTAAATTTATTATCAGAGTACATGTATGCCACCATATTTAACCCTGAGATTCTTTTTTTGTGGGAATTCATAGCAAGTAGAAAGAAATGCAAAGAATCAATGAAAAAACACACATGGCAGAGATAGAAAAGAAAAATTAATAATTATTATAAATAAATAAGCAATAAATACTGAGAACATGAATTTATAGTCCTTTAAATTGATCCCTTAGGATGTGGAATCAATTCAGTATTTTTTTAAAATATTTATTTATTAAATTTTAGAATTTACAAAGAATAAATGTAATAGTAAAATAGTAAGAAAGATAATATTAACCCTCCCCCCTCCCCTTAACCCTTCCCCCCCCCTTAACCCTTATCTAAAGAAAGAAAAAAGAAAGAAGAGAAAGATTGCCTGGATATTGGAGGACCCCCACATGCTCCATGGAGTTCAAAATAATTTTGATATTTATTTTTTACTTTCCCCAATTACTATAATTTTATCTTCAAAGGACCTATGTATTTAATCCTATCTTTTGTAACCCAATCTCTCTTTAATTTCTTATGTTCTGTTTCTGTTAAATGTGTTTCTTGTAAGAAAAAGCTATATCTCCTTTCATTTTCTTAATATATATTAAAACTCTTTTTCTTTTCACAGGTCCATTAATTCTATTAACATTAAAACTTTAAAAATTAAGTAAATTAATCATTCATAGTACCTTGGGAATTCTTTAAAATTCCCCATGTTGCTATGAGTCTCTCCCCAATCATCCAGGCAAAGAAGAAGAAAAATAGAAAAAAGTTAACTAATATATGAGAAAAAAAACAAAACAAAATACCTCCCACTAATGTTGCGAATAAAAAGAACACAACATTACCCGCCCCCCATTTTACGGGTCATGGCAATTGCCATGATTGTACATGTGAAACTCGCAGCTATCGATCAGGAGCTCCCCCAGCTCCCCCGCAAAAAAAAAAAGAAAAATATATCAATAAAGAAAAGAAAAAAAAAATAATGTCTGTACTCTCAATTAATACTCCTCGGCCGTTTTTTTTCTTATAAATGTCCATCAGGTCTAACCTTATTTCAGTCTTCATCATTAGTCCATTTCATTTCTATAATTCTTTAGTCCTCTTCATGGGCATCAGGTAATTCTTGTACAAATTCCTCCACTTTCCGGCAGTCAACAAAGAATCTTCTTTCTCCATTATCCAGGAAAATTATCAATTTTGCTGGATAGCTCAATAAAAATTTATAGTCCTTTTCCCATAAAGATTTTTTCACTGGATTAAATTCCTTCCGCCTCTTCAACAGATCGTAGCTTATGTCTGGATAAAAAAAAACTCTTTTCCCTTCTACTATCAATGGCCCATTTCTCTTTTTAGCACCTTGAGTAGCTGCCTTCAAGATCATTTCTTTATCTTGATATCTTAAACATTTTATCAAAATTGATCTTGGATTTTGATCTTGTTGAAGTCGTGGTCTTAAAGCTCTGTGTGCTCTTTCAATTTCAATTACTTGACTTCCTTCTTTCATTTCCAAAATTTCCGGAATCCATTCTTGGAAGAATTTTATTGGATTTTCTCCCTCTGTACCTTCCATAAGACCAACAATTTTAATATTATTTCATCTATTAGAGTTCTCAAGCGCATCCATTTTTTCCATCATCTGTTTTCTTTCTGCTGTCCAGGCAAGCTTATCGTATTCTATCTTTTCTATTCTTTCCATGTTTTCTTCCATTTTTACTTCCATCTCTTTAACTTTATTATCCATCTTCTTTTGTTCTTCCACCGCATTATCAAGTGTATTCTGTATGCTTCTTATAGCTTTAAATTCATTCACCATATCTGTTCGTATAACTTTTAATTCATTGATTATAAAAATCAGGATATCTTTTGAGTCTCCTTTAATCTCTTCCTTCTTTTCTTTTTCTTCTGGATTTCCCAAAGAGTCTGTTTCAACTTCCGACTCACTTTCAATTTCACTTCCAACCATAGTTAAAGCTTGTATTTTTGTTAACATCTGTTCATGCATACTTTCATGCATGCGTTGTTCTTGCCATTTCTTCTTAGAGACCGCCGACATTGCTGCAACTTCTTTTCCCGCAACATC